>NC_092041.1:104255383-104562661 GCF_003086295.3 Arachis hypogaea | reverse complement strand
ACAGCCCAGAAATCTCTCCCAGCGTTTTTTTGTATTTTCTGCACGTAGCTCATGTCACGCGTATGTGTCAGTCACGCGGACGCGTCGATGGTCTTTTTTGCGAGTCACGCAGACGCGTCGGTCACGCGAACGCGTCGCTGAGCAAATCTTTAATTCACGCGTGCGCGTCAGTCACGCACACGCGTCACCATGGATACCTCCAATTCATGCGCACGCGTCAGGCACGCTTGTGTGTCAATCCTCGCAGCCATCTCATTTTATTCTTGTACTGCAGAAACTCTATCAAATCTAGCTGAATGTTACCTAAAATAAACAGTATTGCACAAAACTCAAAATAGCATCCATAGTGGCTAAAATATAATTAATTCTTGATTAAACTCAACAAATTAGATGCAAATTTACTAGGAAAAGATAGAAAAGATGCTCACGCATCAATGCACAATATTGGTGGCAGGGAGTAAGCCAGTTGTTGGGACAAGGAGGCGCTGAGATCACTTGGGCTGACTTTCGCACTAAGTTCTACAAGAAGTATTTTTCTCCGTCCGCCTGCACTGCCAAGGAGTTGGAATTGCTTCAGTTGAGGCAGGAAAGCATGACGGTGGCTGAGTACTCCCGGATATTCGAGGATTTGTGCCTATTTTCAAAATTGTGCCATAGAAATCTTGTAGAATATGAGGAGTGAAAGTGTATTAACTATGAGAGAGATCTCAGGGAGGAGCTATTAGCCTTAATGGGTCAAATGGAGATCAGGAACTTTGCTGAATTAGTCAATAAGAGTCAACTGGCGGAGGAATATTCAAAGAAGTTAGCAGTTGCACGAGTAAATCATCGAGAGGCTGCACAACAAAGTTTCGATAGGAGACTAGCCCCTCGGGGTAGAGATTTCAAATCTAAATGGCAGCAACAACACTGAAACCGAGCTGGAGGCGACCTTCCCATTCGTTTCAATAGTAGTAAAAATAATCATGACCTATGATGGGTAAAGGGAGAACAACCTCAGCAAATTCAAGATGGCCTCATATTCCCGAAGTGTGGAAAAAGTCATGGTGGTAGCCTTGTCGGTTTGGTACAAATATATGTTACTATTGCAATAAGGAGTGACATCTAGCAAAGGACTGCCGCAAGAGGATTACAGATAGGGCCTCTAGACCTCATTAATAGGGCGGAATTTTACCGTGACTACTCACAAGTGCCACTAGACCCGATCACTGCGCTTGAGGTGAGTGTTACGCTAATTAAGAACCTTAAACATAACACAAGACATAGATGTTCTTGTAATTCCTTGTGCATAGATAAAATTTTGAGGGCAAAATTTTCTTTAAGGATGGAAGAATGTAAGAACCCGATTTTTGGTAAACAGACTTTTATTGGCTATTTTAAAATTTATTTTGCAAAATTCTAAACCACGGCCCAATAAGAAATAATGAGGCTGGCCTAATGGTAAAAAAAATAAAATTAAAGAAAAAATAAAAAATTAAATATAAAAAGAACATTAATAAGGTCAAAATTGACTTTATGAGGGTAATTAATCCCCCTAAGTCAAGTTTGACTAGTAAATAATAAATATTAGTTTACCATTAGTTTATTTTTCTCACTAGAGACTTTTTGAGTCGGAAATTCACTCTTTTGTGACGGTTTTGTGTGTGCCGAGAAAAACTCTTGTAACAGAAAACTTCAAAACCAGTGGCAAAAATAATTTCTACTTTGGTAATTATGTCCCAAGATTAATATTAGCCATCCATTTATGATTTCTTTTTTTAAGAATAAATCTTAGCCATGAATTATTTTACCACACGGTAAAATTTACTCCAAACTGAATTTCTGACTAGTATTCCGTAAACGACTCCTAGAGGTCCAAAATCTTCTTACTTGCCACTCAAGTAACTTGTCTCTCCTTCTCAGCCTATGGACTAAAACTATCTCACCCTTTCACCCCTCTCTGTTGTGTTTTTAACCTCGAGTAACTAACTGCGGTTAACTATGGATAAGCTCGACAAGCAAGTGCTGACCAAGCTTCCTCGTTTTCACGCCCCTTATTCATTGAAGCCCAGCCCTTGACCACAAAAATTTCAGCCACTTTTACCATCATAAATTCAGCAAGACTTTGATTTTTTTTTTTAAGAAGCATTGGCCACAAAATTCACAAAATACTTTAAAATTTTTACACTCTTTTGACCGAATTCTTGAGAGAGAAAGAGAGAAAATTATTTCACCTATTCTCTATGCCCCAGCCCATATTTCAACTCTTCTTCCATTTTTCTTCGTATGTTCTTCAAGAACTCAAACCATACAAGCACAAACTCTTGCCCGTTTTCGCTAATCCTTGCGTTTATATCGAAATTTCGGCTAGATAAACTCTTGTTTTTTCTCCTTTTCTTTTCTTTTTTTAAAAATAGTAGCCATGATGAATTCTTCTCCTCCATGTATAGATGACTCCTCTCGAAGCACTCATGGAGCACGCCTAAGGAGTTAGAGAGATTCGAGCTCAAAGTGATTGAATTTCGATATTTTTGCGACATTTTCGGCCAAAACAAAACTGCACCATCACCAGCTGTGCTTCTGCCATTGTGTGCATATTTTCTAGTGTGTAAAAGGTTTAATAACTGAATTACATAAGAGATGCAAACCCACGAGATCTTCTTTAAGTTTCCAGCCTTGGGACTAGCGAGCAGCAGTAGCATTACCGGAGAGTCAGAGCGACTTCTTTTACTTCACACAGCACTTCCGTGTTTCTTCAGCTGCCAAGAATCACCAACGATAGTTATAATAGTAGCAGTAGTGGTAGTAGTCTTTGCCCTCACTTTGTATAGACTTTTAGAGGGCTAGGTACTTTTGTAAACACCTATATAAACAAGTTAGAACGGGTCTCAGACTAAAGTGATTCTTGTGAGTTGAGGCCTATTAGTATAAATATGGTGTTTGTAAATATTTTTATGAATAAGTAACGACGTAACACAATGTGAATTATGATGTACTAAATGAGCCTTCGAGCATATATGTATGATATTACTATGTTCTCTGTATTTTCTATGCTTCATGTATATCTTATCTATTTATCTAATACCTATTTCACTATATCTATATATCTGACACGTGATCTCGACTAGCGCTACAGACTCATATGTTTATATGTAATATAAGGGCTAGAGTCTTTAAGAAAAGCCGTGAAGTAGCGCCTGACGGCTAGCATTAGTCATGACATGCTGGAAGTTGGGTTGTTACACATTCTGCTGATGAACATACGGGCAAGAAAACCTGTGCTGAATGCCTTTACAACTCAAATATTTTGTTAAAGCAACATATTCTTGTGCATTGTTTAACTGAATTGCTTTAATTTTAACACCTAATTGGATCTCAACCATTTCCTTAAAATGCATAAAAATAGTGTGCACTTCTGATTTGTGATGCAATAAGTAAATCTAGGTAAATCTAATGTAAGCATCAATGAAATGTAAGTAGTAGCGAGCACCATTTATTGTTGGTATAGAGGTTAGGTCCCAAATATCAGTGTATACAAGCTCTAATGCTGCGTTTGTTTCTGAGAACAAGACATGACAAGATACTGATGGACAAAGATACAAAATTTTGTGTTCTTGTATTCTGTTTGGTGATAAACTAGAACAAATTATGAAAATCCAATTTATTCTCATTTTTTTCATTCAAAAAATTTGATATGAAAAATATAATAACAAAAAATATAATTATGAAAAATTAACAAGAATAATGAAAGAAAAAATGAAAAATAAGTTGTGTCCCTTGTTAGTGTCTCCGTATCTTTCCTGTCAGGATGGACACAAAATACACTAATTCAGTGTCTCTGGACACATTGTCTCCGTCCATGTCTCCTCTGTCAAACACAATTTTATGTCTCTGTATCCCTGTCGCAGTGTCCTATCTCTGTAAACAAACGCAGCCTAATGGACTGGTGAACTTGGTTATTGAATCAGGGAATGGAAGCTGTTTTGATTTACTTAAACAACAAGAACTGCAAATAGAATTTGGGTATTTGAAAGAAATGTTACAGGATTTCAAGATTCTAGATAAAACATTTTTGGAAGGATGCCCTAATCTCAAGTACCAAAGCTTGAATGTAGCATCATCCTCAACAGTAGTGATATGTGTTGTGGGTGAGATTCGACTTTTATTGGAACCGAAATAATAAAGTACACGATTAACTGATCCTCGGAGAAGAGTCTCCTTAGAAGCCTGGCATTTTACATAATAGCCATCAGCATGAAATTCTATCCATACTCTATTGTCAGTCACAAATTTATACACACTAATAAATTCTTTTTCAAATTAGGCACATGCATCAGTTTATGCAGTTTAAAAGTATGCGAAGAAGAAAATGGTTTGAACAAAGAGTTAGCAATATTATAGATTACCAGAGCATTACCATTTCCAACTTGCACTTGTTCATTTCCTCTATAAGGTGTATATTCTGCCAATTGATATGCCTCTGGCGTCATATGATGCATAGTGCTGTAACATTTGCAGTTTCATCTAATGGTACACCTATTGAAATCAATGCATCCATAGTTTTCTTTACATCTAACAAGTAATCAGCAATAGATCCCTCTTTCTTTGTGCAATTCAGTTTGTTTCTTAATTGATTTTCTTTAGCTCTAATTTGTGAATCAAGGAATGTCTCTGACCTTTTCCACACTTGACACACAAAAGTACAGCCAACCATTCTTGAAGTGATCGATGCACTCATCATAGCTAGGAGCCAAAATTTGAGCAATGCAACCTGCCGTTTTCAGATCTTATATTCTACAAAGGGGTTTTTATTTCTTCGATCTTCTTCAGAGTTGAACATGACTGGTATATTAACGTAAAAAATGTGATCTATCTGCACGTAACCTTCAATCGTCGATTTCGCCTAGTCTCTCCATGGCAGATAGTTGTTGTCATCAAGCTTGAGTCCGATCAAGGTGGAGAATGCGTGAACTACTGCTGAATTTTCTGGATTTGCCATTTTCAAAACCCTAAAGTTCTCATACCCTAAAAGGTACCAGACTCCACACTTGAGAGCTTAAGACTAGAAAGAATAGATATCAGAATTTAGAGAGTGAGATAATGATTTTATTGCCAAAGAATTAATTACATAAGTATATCTATATAGTTGGATCTCGTTTGCCTGTTGTACCAGTCATAACACTAATTACTATTAGTTATAACTGACATCTGTCCTTACTAACAACAATTAGTTTCTAACTAATTTCCTTTCAATTAAGTGCTAGACATAGGCTTTTTGAGTTGATCTAATATACTTGTATGTATAAATCTTCTAGATCTTGCCTCTCTTAACTTTCAAATTTTCATCTAGGCTTTGTTTAGAAGTTATTTTAAAATGGTTCTCAAGATTTTTCTATACCTTATAAGTGTTTTTACAATTGATAAGAGTTCTACTAAGATATCATAAATTGTTTTATATATGTTAACCTCACAAATAGTTTTAAAATATCTTTACCAAAATTTTTTGAACATTTTTTCACATATTTCATTTTCTATTAAATTCTTAAATTTAATAAACTTTTAAAGTTGATTTATCTAGAAAAGAGTCACCACACTTTTATTCTCTCTCTCCATCAGTTTTTTTTAAGTTAAAGAATCGATTCTTGTAGTCGAAAAGTATTTATTTTCAATAAATTAGTTCAACTAACAATCAATTTTTTTTTTTAAATAATCCATTATTTTCCTTTTTTTGGCATTCTCCATGTTTTTTTAAAATGTTTAGATTAGTGCTTTTTAAAACCTTTGTTTATGAATCAATTTTACATGTTATAAAAACCCATATTTTCAAAAAAATTTAATGCATGTATGAAAGAGATACTTAAGTTATGATTCTTAAAAAGAATTGTTTAAGTCCTATCTGCTAAACACTTCATAACTTGAATTTGGCTTTCTTGTTTTCTTTTGTTATTTTTTTGTTGTTGCATGATACTCAAACTCTAACATTTATCAAAATACACATAGACACATGCATGCACGTACACGCAGGCCGCAACACACACATATAAAAAGAAAGGAGAAAAGAAAAAGAGATAATGAATTAGAGACATAGAAGAAGGAGGAGGAGGACAATTAAAAACAAGAAAAGAAGGAAAAGGGGCAAAAGAAAAAGAAGACGATAAAGAAGAATTAGGAGTGAAACAAATAAAAAAGGATGAAAATATATAGAATGAGAATAGATCTTTTTAATTTTTTCTTTCAATTAAGTATGTCAAGTGTAATTTTTACTATTCAACATTTTTTTTTATATTTTTTTAAATTTCACTTAATGAATGTACGACGAGAAATTATATTTTACAACTTCACTTGAGAAAAGTTTTTTAAAAAGAGTCATTTCCTATGCAAAATACTCAAAACTGAGGAAATATCTGTTTGATTGGACATATATAAATTATAAAAGATAAAAGACATACTTTACGTTTACATAAAATATTAAATAGTATTAATGGTTGGATTTGAATAGATTATCATAATTAATTAATTAATATTAATGAATTAGATAAAATAAATTAGGAAAATTAATCTCAATTTCTAGTAAACAATTTTATCATTTTATTATTAATTTTATCTTATGGTGTACGGACTGACATGACACAACATATGACACATAAACACGCGAATTTAAAATTTTTATAAGATTCAGGGACACGTCGTATATAAAATATAAAGTATTTTTTAAATAAATTATAATAATATTTCGGTATTTTATTGATATTAAAATACAAATAATTTTTAATGTCTTTTTTCAATTATATAAAATATTTAAAATATTTTTAATAATTAATAATATATATTATTTCTAACTCATTTCAAGAATATATGTTAAGAATATGGTTTGACACGTGATGGTACTTAAGTGTGTCTAAACGTGTCTGAATTTTTTTTTTATTTTTTAAGATACGATTGGATACAAAAAATATATATCTCAGACGAATATCAATAAATATCGTGTCTAAAATATGTCACAAACAAAACAATAAAAAATAACCATATTTCATAGATTTTATCATAAACTTTCAAGTGACGTTCAATTAAAAAATATATATTTTTTACTATTCTTATCCATTTGAAGTAAACTTTTAAAATGACTAAAAATTTACAAAGAGAGCTTGAAGTCTTGAAGCATGTTTTTTATTTAAAAATAAATAAATATAATCTCAGAAATTATATCAAGGTTTTGGATTTGTAAGTAATAAAAAATAAAAAATAAATTACTATGTCTATCAATAAAAAAATAAAATTAAACTTTATATCCATAAAAAATAAAATTTTATAAATAAAATGATCTAATTTTTAAAAAATTATTTAAAATTATCAAATTTTTAATTCACAGTTTTTCACCATCACCACACTCACTAGAAGCCACCACCTCAACCCCCGCCCCCAAATCTATCCTACTTTATCCCTTCATATCATCACCTGAGATCAAGAAGAATGAGCGAAAATCAATTATTTCATGTCGAAGAAGTAGAAGAAGATAGAGAAGTACTACACATATAAGTCATTTTGATTTACAAATTATATAAGTTGGGCCAAACCCAATAAAAAGAGCGTTCACCTATATGAGCGTGTCAACACACGCACTACTCAATGGTTTTCATAGCTCTTCGCGTTCCTCCTCCTCCTCTTCCTTCTTTTTTACATTTCTCATTTTTTTCTTCACGTGTTTCATCTTCATCGTCGTTTTTTATTATTGTTGTTGTTGTTGTATTTTTTTCCCTCATTCTCTTTCTATTAATTTTGCAACATTATGTTTTTTTTGTTTGATTTTTTTCTCCCAAGAAGAATGATGAGAATATGAAATAAGAAGAAGAAGAAGAAGAAGCAGCAGAGGATGAGAAGGAGGAAGAGGAAGAGTTTTGAATTATGCATAAGAATAAAAGTACACCCAAATATCTTTGTGTTACACCTAAATTTGCTGCAAATACAGAAAAATGTTTCTTCTAATGCTGCATTTTTTCTTCTTTTTTTCCTTATTTCTTTCTTTCTTTTAGTTAAATGAATATAAATTCATCATCTTCCAAGTAATATTGCAGCATTATATGTTTCTTCTTTTTTTTGTTTTTATTTTTGTT
Organism: Arachis hypogaea; assembly: GCF_003086295.3. Classification (NCBI taxonomy): domain Eukaryota; kingdom Viridiplantae; phylum Streptophyta; class Magnoliopsida; order Fabales; family Fabaceae; genus Arachis; species Arachis hypogaea. The sequence continues at coordinate 104,554,571 of NC_092041.1, read as the reverse complement.
AAGAGAGTAAACAAGAAGAAACTTGAGAAAGTAAAACAAAAAAGAAAAGATGAATAAGAGAAAAAAAAAGAAGAAGCAATAGAAGATGAAGAGGAGAAAGAGGAAGATTTTTAAATTATGCATAACTTATCAGAATAAAAATACGCCCAAAATTCTTAAAATAAACCCAAATATCTTTGTGTTACACTCAAATATCTTTGTGTTACACCCAAATTCGCTGTAAACACAGAAAAATGTTTCTTCTAGTGCTGTATTTTTTCTTCTTTTTTTCCTTATTTCTTTCTTTCTTTTAGTTAAATGAATGTAAGTTCATCCTCTTTCAAGTAATTTTGCAGCATTATGTATTTCTTCTTCTTCTTTGTTTGATTTTTTTGTTTTTATTTTTGTCAAGTGAGTAAAATAAGAAGAAACTTAAAAAGGTAAAACAAAAAGAAAAAGATAAATAAAAAAAAGCAGCAGACAATGAGAAGGAGGAAGAGGAAGAGTTTTAAATTATGCAGAACTTATCAGAATAAAAAGACATCCAAACATTTTCGTGTTACACCCAAATATCTTCATGTTACACCCAAATTTGCTAAAAATGCAGAAAAATGTCTCCTCTAATGCTACATTTTTTCTTCTAAATTGAACCACACTTTAACCACTTGATTGGATTTAAAACAATAATCAATTTTGTTCTGGTTCAATTGATAATCTGAATTATTTATTATCTTCAACAACAAGATAACTGATGATGGAGGAGAAAAAATTCCAATAAAAAAAGAAGAAAAAAGATGAGGAGGAGGAAGAAGTGGTGTTGATGACGATGATAATAAAGAAGAAGAACGAAGAAGAAGAATGTTCAGTACGAAGCACATGAATATAAATGACTTGTAAAGACCTGTATAAAAAAACGTTTATATGAGGAGAATAATTCATGTTGAATATCAATTAACAATTATATATATAAAGAATTAAAGATGTGCATATAGAGAGATGCTAGGGGGACAATGACTTTGGTGAACAATATGAACAACGGGCCTTAGTAATTAGCCCAATTAGATTACTAACATAGGAACACTCGTAAACACCCCCTTCCTTAAATCCTAATTTTGATTATCTTAATTAATACCATCATAATCATCTCATCCACTCCCCCCTTCTTTGACCCAACAGTCAAAACCTTTCCCCTTCCCTACCTTTCGAACACCATTCAGGAAACATTAGCCTTTCCTCACCGCCATTTGAAATGGCATTGACGAAGGAGGACTTTCCTCCATTAGCCGCTTCTTTTTCACTGTAACCCGTCATTCATCCTGCCAATTGCCGAATCGACCATCCGCCGGCACCTCAATTGTGAAGACGACTAGCAGCAGACGAGAATCCCTGGCCCCGTCGCATGGAAGTTGCCTAGAAACCACCGGCGTTGCCCTTTAATTGCAATCTCCCTAGGTTGTAGCCGTTGCATGTTCGCGTCGCTTGGAGTCATTACCGGGTACAACAAGAGAAGTCGTGGGGTGTGTTTTCGTTCCCAGATTAGAGGTCAGTAAACCGATAACCATTTATTGAAGGTTTAGATGTTCATAGTAACTTTTATGTTCTGGTTACTTAGAAGGGTTTTGCTGCTTGCGGAAATTCTTGGGTCTGTTTGACTTATCCAATTGTTTGTGAACATAAAAAAGTTGAAAGGAATAATGACACGTACATGTTTATGAGCATCCGATTTTCGCGTCTTGTTTTTTAATGATTTACTATATTTGGCTTTGTTTTGCCTCTGGGTATTAGTAAGTCAGCAATTCGTGTGCAGCACGTGCTAGGAATATGTTGCTTTGTGATTTGTTTAATAAATCTAAATTGGATGGTCATTTTATTGATGATCAGATGGTTGAATATTTTTCACAGGTCATTCCAAAACCTAACCTAAAAGCCTGTCACAATTGAAAAACTGTTAAATACTCTGATTATGTATATTTGATATTGAAGAGATAGGTTTGGTTTGGAATCCTGTTTGTTTATTTTATGAAAATATTGTAAGTATAATTTGGGATCAATTTACATTTTTCTAGTCTTAGCTGAAAGTGTATTTTACTGCATCCTCACATGTCCACTTGCATTTGATCCATTTGATTGGAAAGGATATAAGTGAAAGTAGTTTTGGCATTGAGTCTAACCGTGCAAAGACTCTATTTACATGTTGATCAGCATATTTGATAACCATCGCAATCAATATTAGGACTTGTTTTGGTGTCTTACGTAATTACAAGTTCAATTTTTAACAGCTATGCTTCCAAGGATCTTGTTTAACTTGATTTTTTTTAAACTGCCTATGTACCCTTACTGCACACGACTGTGGGGTGTTATGCTGTTGATTTTCATATGGTATTTTTTTTTAAATTACAGCATGGATAGTAATATCACATGGTTCATGGATCCTTGGATTAAGGCAAAGATGTTTGAAATTTGATGGAGCCTGGCTTGATATTTTAGTATTGTTTTCTTTGTATGTTTCTGGTTCATTTGATTGACCGTTAATTTCTATAAATTATGGATGTTCAATTTTGTAAGAAATGATGGATGAAAAAATGTGACATGATTTACATCATTTAGGTAGTAATTTCTGATGTTGCGAATTACTGGAGCCTAGCAAGCTGGTTATATTAGGACTTGTTTTGGTGACTTAGGTAATTAGAATTTCAATTTTTTAGCAGCTACGCTTCCAAGGACCTTGTTTAACTTGATTTTTTTAAAACTGCCTATGTACTCTTACTGCACACGACTGTGGGTGTTATGCTGTTGATTTTCATATGTGTTTTTTTTAATTACAGTACGGATAGTAATGTTACATGTTTCATGGATCGTTGGATTAAGGCAAAGATGTTTGAAATTTGATGTAACCTGGGCTTGATATTTCAGTATTGTTTTGTTTGTCTATTTCTGGTTCAATTGATTGGTTAAATAACAAATGTTCAATTCTTTAAGAAAATATGGATGAAAAAATGAGACATGATCTACATCATTTAGGTAGCAATTTCTGATGTTGCAAATCATTGGAGCCTAACAAGCTGGTTATATTAGGACTTGTTTTGGTGAGTTACGTGATTAGAATTTCAATTTTTAACAGCTACGCTTTCAAGGTCCTTGTTTAACTTGATTTTTTTTAAACTGCCTATGTACTCTTACTGCACACGGTTGTGGGTGTTATGATGTTGATTTTCATATTTTTTTTAATTACAGCATGGATAGTAATACCACATGGTTCATGGATCTTTGGAATAAAGTAAACATGTTCGAAATTTGATGGAGCCTAGGCTTGATATTTTAGTATTCTTTTTCTTATCTGTTTCTGGTTAATTTGATTGACCTTTAATTTCTATAAATTACAGATGTTCGATTTTGTAAGAAAATATGGATGCAAAAATGTAACATGATCTACATCATTTAGGTAGCAATTTTTGATGTTGCAAATCATTGGAGCCTAGCAAGCTGGTTATGTTGGGACTTCTTTTGGTGAATTACGTGAGTAGAAGTTCAATTTTTAACAGCTATGCTTACAAGGACGTTGTTTAACTTGATTTTTTTTAAACTGCCTATGTACTCTTACTGCATACGACTGTGGGTATTATGCTGTTGATTTTCATATGTTGTTTTTTTAATTACAGCATGGATAGTAATATCACGTGGTTCATGGATCCTTGGAATAAAGCAAACATGTGTGAAATTTGATGGGGCCTGAGCTTGATATTTTAGTATTCTTTTCTTTATCCCTTTTTGGTTCATTTGATTGACTTTTAATTTCTATAAATTACGGATTTTAATTTTTAAGAAAAGATGGATGCAAAAATAAGATGACTTTTAGCGGTGGCTTAAGTAGATATGAGTAAGATTTGTTGTAAATACTATAGTTGCATCATGTTTCATGTCTACGTATGTATGAATATATAATTATCGATCTTGGATTGTTGTAGAGACTCGTTTTAAAATTTAAATAATAATACATGGTTATATAGAAACAAATTTTGTTTCCATTCAAAATTTTGCTAAATAATGCGAGAGGACTAATATAATATATGAAGGTAAAATAATTTACGTTTTTGAGCTGACCTACAGCAGTTATGAAGGATTTTTTTCTGTTAATAATTTCTAGTGTTAATAATAATAACTAATTGTTATAAGAAATTGCGTTGCTTCATTTTGTAATCGGAAGGCCAATTTCTTAACTCATTATTTTATATGGAGCATGTTATGACCAATGTCAGGTTCTTTGCTGTTTACTTGAATTGCGCAGGACATTTTGTTGGGCTGCTAATTATTTCTTTTTTTTTCTTGTTTCTCAAATTATAACGGGGTTAGTAATATCACATGGTGCACCGATGCTTGGATTAAAGCGAATCATACCAAATATGTTGCATTTTGCAGATTGATTTTTTTTATTTATGCTGTTTTTTTTGTGGTTAATGTGGTTGAATCTGTACTCTATACACTATGCATGTTCAATTTTGTTAGAAAACTTCATACCTTAATGAAGTAGGCTTTTTTCTAGTGGTTAATAGAAAACTTTATTAATATGGGAGTCATTGCAACGGCAGTTTGGTTATCGATGGCAATGTTTTTTTTTTAATCCTACTTGGAACACGATGTTGTGTGTGTCCAGAGCTTCGGATTGTTGGCTATTTTTGCAATTATAGTCAAATGATCATGTGTGTTTTGTATCAAGACTTATGGTTGAATGTTTTTTGATAGGCAAGAAACTGCTTTGATTTTCACTTGCTGAACAGCATTTTAATGGGGAAAAAGGTAAGCAGTGTTTTGGGTTAACAAATTTTTTATTCTTTTTATTTCTAATAACTTGTATTGTGTCGCTTAACAGAAATTAGTAGAGACGCGATGTTCTCCATGCTACATCAACGGTATGATAACCCACTTGCAAGAAATTAATGCCGATGCGAAGCTAGCTGAGATTGATTCTATTGGGATTGGCTTTGTGAAGCAGATTCCTCGCTGGGCAGTCAAGCAGACGATAATGATTTAACTGGCCAGGGCTTATGATGTGGAGACAGACACACTTTTAGTGGATGTCGGCGACATCCCAGTAAGTGCTGAGTTAATAGGAAGGGCGTTAGGGATACCCTCCAATAGTCAGCTCCTTATTTTAATTGTGAATTTGTTGTCATATATTTTGCTGTGGATTTTGCTCTTAGGTATGGTTAAATTTATTTCATTTGCTTGTTTCAATATGAAATGGAGGGGTTGACATTCCGAAAATAGAAAAAAAGAATCCGGCTCACCGGGAAATCAAAAAGCAATTTAAAAAGAAGACAACCACTCAGCTACGTGACTTCGTTTATGCCTACCCTATGGAGACAGAAGCGGATAGGATAAATTTTAGAAGGTACTTCATATTGGTGGTCTTAAAGATGTTCCTATGTCCAACCAGCCAACAAACAATTTCTCCATGACACATTCCTCTAATTTTGGATGTCTCAGATCCAAGCAAATTTAACTAGGCACATAAGACATTCAAGTGGCTCGGGAAGGCGATTGAAACACACCAAAATAAGAAACTTGAAACTTGTGGCGGCTGCATGTTTGCCCTAATGGTAAGTTTAATTGTTTATTTACTTATTTAGCCCACTTGCGGTAGTGCTGAACTAAGAAACCATACAATCTTTCCATCCAGCTCTTGTACTTTCAGCGGTTAAGGCATGGTCCACTAGAGCGCTATCGAGAACCAGAGCCATGGTTGATAGCATGAACTACATCAAAACTTGAAAAAAAGCCAAACAATGTAATTGATGAGGTACTAGGATGGATGATATATTCTCTATTATAATATAATCCACCTAAGACATTTATAATTTTCTACCTTGGGCTTTCAGATGAGTGTTTCGTAAGCTCAGTTGACCCTTTGATGTTAGGGTCCCATCGGAAAGAGGGCAAAATTTCGAGAGGATCCAAAATTGCGAACCAGGAAGAAGGGGGAGAATAGGCAGCTAAAAAAAGAGCAGAAAGAGAGAATGCAGGAGTAAAGCGGCTCAAAAGGTAATGTGTCTTTTGCAATTTAAAGAACGTGCAACATTAAAGTCATAGGCTGTTAGATTAGATTATAACTTCTGGTATTTATTTTTAATTGCACAACTGGAGTCATGCTTCTATAGAATTTGGATGTTTTATAGGTTCCACATCAGTGTACTTGTATGTCAAACTAATTAAAGTTGGTATATGAAATTGTCGTTTAATGTACACAGGAATGCAAGGAGGCATCTGTAAAAAATATGGACTATATAAAACCAGCTGAAACACCATCAAGGACATGTGAATCAAAACTTCTTGGAAGCCCTACAGCGCCACCAAGGGTGAGTTCATCTTAGTGTCTACATGTGTTGGCATCATGAATTAATTACTCTTATCTACTATTGATGTTGTTGGGGTTTGATGTCGATTATGGGTTTGCGCTATGTTAGATGTGTTCGATGTTTATGTGTAATTTTATTTGGCTTGGGTGGTGATCTAGTGAGATTTAGGTTGTTATAGGAATCAACATAGCCTTTTTACGAATTGAATTTTCTATTGTGGTCATGGATTTGTATGCAAGTATATAACATAGCTGTTTCTTTCTAAAAGCATGATAATTTGGTGTATATTCCATATTCAGGAAAGCAAGATAGGCACCCGAAGAAAGCTACCCGTCGTCAGACCCAAATTCGGTAAAGGTAGCCGTACAGCACGTGTTGCCGAGACGCGCAAGGAGAGGAGTGCAGTTGTTTCTGACTCCGACGACGACGACCACGTGCCACATGTTCGTCTATAGTGCCATTTATTTGATCACAGCTTAAACTTGACAGGTGATCACCTAAATCAGGATGCCGAACACTTTGATGGGTCGCAATTTGATCCAATTACACCTTCCATAGCACTAGGGCAAGTAACTAAATATGATTTTAACAAGTAAACTCTATCAGTTTACATCTGTTGTAGATATGTAATGGAGGTATCTTGATTTACGTGTGACTTACATCCGAATGATAACTAACTTGCCTTACTTTGTTGATTTCGATGCAGAGAGTTTGATTTGAACTTCGTGCGGTGTCCAGAAGTCGAGGAGATATTGGTAAAAGTTGAATGGAAGAAATACAGCAAGCCTTTGGAAATGGGACCCCTAAATACCGTGATGCCGAATAAGTCACAGTGCCAGACCCCGAGTCCCGAAAGGCCTAGCTTTTCACTGGGCTTGACACAGCTTGAGAAGCCACCGATCACACCCCCAATCATAGCAGTACATCCAAGTCTTAAGGATGTTAAGTTAGGAGAGGATAAGGAAGACATGATCTGAGAATAGATTGTGAACTCTTCCCTCGATGAAGAGGAGCTGTTGGCAACCTACGAAGGTAGGCCATATCTTCGGCTGTTGAGGAAGGATCTATTAACATTGAAAGCACGTGGTTGGGTTAACAGCAACGTAAGTGCTTAATCTCGATGTTTTAGCTTCACTTATTGCATTTTTCGTACACTTTATTTCATAATTTTCAATCTTGCACCGCAGATCATTCAATGGACGCGTTACGCATTCAATGATGCACATTATAAAAAAATAACCTACACTAAAAGTAACCATCTAGTAATCTATTGAAGCGAATATCCACATTATAACTCCTAACTAATAACATGCTATTTGTAATACACACTAAATAACCATCCGGAAACAAATAGAAATAACCATCCGAAACCTAATAAATCGAACATCCGTATTATTTTTCTTTTGGTTACTAACACAGTCGTCGTAATCCACACTAGAAATAACCTTCTGGATATAAAAAAAATAACCATCCACAAACCTAAGGAATCGAACATCCATATTATATGACATTTAAATAATCAAAGACAAATTGCTAATCCGATAAGAAGTAACCATCCAAACACTAGAAAAATAACAATCAATATCCGTAGTAAAGCAAACATCCTGGACATGCCACTCGAAGTTAAACGCACACAACATCCCAAATTTATTAAATGGTTAAAATACAGATTATACGACATGTATTTATGTAGACAGTATTCTACAACCAGTCAAACGACGTCCAGAAAAATATAAACACGCCGGACACGTGAGTAGCATCAAGATAAGGCTATGGAAATACCAATTTCATAATTTTCTTAGCATAGAAAACCTAAACAAAGAAAATGACCATGAAACATACATATTGAGTTGTAAGACCTAACAAAAGAGACCTCTAATATGACATAATGGATGCAGTATCATAAACAATCTAGGTATTATCAAAGGAGTTTAACAGCGACATGAATCCACCAAGTTCTTGCTTAGCAATCTCCTGAGCGGAAGCCTCTGAATCTTGATTTGCAGCAGATTCTACATGATTATCTTGAAACAAACAAGCTCAATCAAAACCAAATCACTATCGACATAATTAAAACCGTTGTAAAAGTGAAGTTTAACTTTAATTCCTATACATACCTTGCGTAAACTCTTCCGCTTTCTCTGCATGGATTTTCTGATTGATTTATCCAACTCATATCCTAGCTTTTTTGCCTTTTGGATGACCCTTAATGGTTACCTTTGATGGGGTCTGAATGTCCTCTGTGCCGAAAACGATTGAAGGGTCTGTGACAATGCTATTGTGTTCGGTAGCGACAGTGTTATTTCGCATCCTGCCATGATAATCTGCTAGCTTGGCCCTTGCATCCTCCAGAACATTATGCAGCATATCTGCCTCATCATCGCAGTCTACGAATTCCTGCGCAACGTTGTAGAAATGTGCGCACAAGCCTCTGAATATGTTGTGACTTTCATTTGAACGTCTAACGTCGTGGCTACTCTTAATGTAGGTGTGCTTACGCTTTATGTTCTTACTCCAACGAGGTAAAACATAGCAGGAAGGCACCTCATTAACTTTGTAAGATGAAAGTACTACAAGACAGTGGCAACATAATATACCTGCACTCTCGAACAAGTTGCAATTACATCGAATCTCGTGAGTCGAACGGTCAAAATGGACGTCAAACATAACATATCGGGTCGTCTCATAGACTAGTATTTCCTCTTCCACTTTTACCCTAGCTGAGTCGCCCTGTTCATCCACGGCACGAATAGTGCAATCAGCCTTCTTGCCAAACTCCGTTTAGACATCCCTAAACATCTCGTTGGTATACTCTTTTTGAAATCGTCTCTCGATGGCTGATCTAATTGAACATGGGATTAGACCTCTCGAGTCTGCAGCATCGTCCTCCAGTTCCTTCTGCTCCTTCGTTCCTAGGACATTGTTGAACTCGTGGACGAACTGGGCCAAACTAGTCTTACAATTTAAGTATCCACCAAAGAATGAATGCATACACTCACTCCTCTGCGTACTCCTCATGGAAGCCCATAATTGACCCTTGAAAAAGATAGGCACCCACATGTGTCGGTCCTCAAACAGATCTAAAAAGGACCTTCTTAATTAGAGTTCCATATAATGTGATTCAACTCAGCATTCAACTCTTTGAACCTAGAATAACCTCCAAGCTTGTTGTGTATCTTTTTTGTTATATGCCATATGCACCACCGGTGTCGTGTATTGGGCAGGACCTTCTTAATTGCACCAAACATAGACTTGCATTGGTCTGTGATGATGCCCTTCGGTGCCGTTCCCATGCACTCCAGCCATTGTGTGAACACCTACTCAAAACTCGGGATCTCCTTACTGCCACCAGAGCGCATCCTAGCAAAGTAGACTTACCATGGTAGTTCACACCTATAAAAGCAGCAAACGGCAATCCATGCCTAAAGGACAAACAACTATATTTAAAAACATGAAACTAATAAAAAATAATTAAATAATTAAACAACGTGAATTTAAATACATTTTACCGGTTTGTGCTTTCTGTGGTATCAAATGAGACCACATCTCCATAGTATTCATAAGATGCCCTACACCTTACATCAACCCAAACTGCACTCATAAACTTGTTATCCTCGTTTAAATTCACTGCGTAAAAGTAGTTCGGATTCAACTCCTTCATTCGCATGTAGTAATTCAGCATCTCCTTGACATCTGCGCTGACATTTGTGGATAGGAGTGTTGATGAAATGTAATTCCTGACGTCCTTCTCTGAGAAGCCCAAGTTCGAAGGCCCACCAACTTCATTGGCTAATGCAAGAAAGGTCTTGTTGGGTCGAATGCCCGCCTCATCATTAACCTCAATGATACACTTTGCATGCATTGTTAACTTCCTGTTCTCATGGTAGTGCAACGCCTTCTTAGTTGAACACGGGTGCGAGTGATTTAGTTCAACCTTCAACAAGACCCAATCATGCTTTTTCCTGTGGAACTTTGCATATATTCTTGCTCTGCATCCCACACCTGCCATTATGTTCTTTCGTATGGGTGCCTTGACATGAGACCCCCGGAAACCCTCCCGATTGCAATGGATAGATTGGTTGATCGGTTGCTTTATCATCCTGTCAAAATTTGTGGCCCGTATCTTACTTATGAAACCAACTTTTTTTTGCATAGGTCGCATAAAAATCCTGGGCCAACTTCAAATTCTCAAACCGCATCCCAACACTAGGTATTTCATCGTCAGCAATGCAACTATGGTCTGGTAACTGCAAATTAGTCCAAAATAGAGATCATTTGAGGCGCACGACGATTAATGGTCTATTCAAACATGCGGTTAATGAAAAACAACAATAAAATAGAGTCCGAACCTCATCAACAAGTTCTGTGTCATCACATCCCAACTGAGTAATTTTCGTACATTCTATGGCCTACAATGAAACATACACAACATAAATAGATACTATAATAAAATATCAACTAATTAGATTTTATTAATACTATATTAAAAAATATGATATTAACATTTATTAATATGCATGAATTAAACGAATTCAGAGCAATGAAATTATACTCATACAAAGTGACACCTAACCAGATAGCATTGCATTAATTATTTATATAGAGAATGCATAAATACACCACATATCAAGTATCACTACACAAACTAAAATAGAGTCTTCTACTATCATGTAAAAAGTCTCGTTATTAGCTCCTATAATTTTCTTCCATATTTATCTTTATGAAAATCAAGTTAAACAAGGTCCTTGGAAGCATAGGTGTTAAAAATTGAACTTTTAATCACGTAAATCACCAAAAGAAGTCCTAACATAACCAGCTTGCTAGGCTCCAATGATTTGCAACATCAAAAATTGCTACCTAAATGATGTAGATCATGTCACATTTTTGCATCCATATTTTCTTACAAAATTGAACATCTGTAATTTATAGCAATTAAAGGTCAATTAAATGAACCAGAAACAGATAAGAAAAAGAATACTAAAATATCAAGCCCACGCTCTATCAAATTTCAATCATGTTTGCTTTAATCCAAGGATCCATGAACCATGTGATATTACTATCCATGATGTAATTAAAAAAAATATATGAAAATCAACAGCATAACACCCACAGTCGTTTGTAGTAAGAATACATAGGCAGTTTAAAAAAAAAATCAAGTTAAACAAGGTCCTTGGAAGCATAGGTGTTAAAAATTGAAGTTCTAATCACGTAAGTCACCAAAAGAAGTCCTAATATAACCATCTTGCTATGTTCCAATGATTTGCAACATCAGAAATTGCTACCTAAATGATGTAGATCATGTCATATTTTTACATCCATATTTTCTTACAAAATTGAACATCCGTAATTTATAGCAATTAAAGGTAAATCAAATGAACCAGAAACAGATAAGGAAAAGAATACTAAAATATCAAGCCAACGCTCCATCAAATTTCAATCATGTTTGCTTTAATCCAAGGATCCATGAACCATGTGATATTACTATCCATGCTGTAATTAAAAAAATATGAAAATTAACAGCATAACACCCACAGTCGTTTGCAGTAAGAATACATAGGCAGTTTAAAAAAAAATCAAGTTAAACAAGGTCCTTGGAAGCATAAGTGTTAAAAATTGAAGTTCTAATCACATAAGTCACCAAAAGAAGTCCTAATATAACCAGCTTGCTAGGCTCCAATGATTTGCAACATCAGAAATTGCTACCTAAATGATGTAGATCATGTCACATTTTTGCATCCATATTTTCTTACAAAATTGAACATCCGTAATTTTTAGCAATTAAAGGTCAATCAAATGAACCAGAAACAGATAAGGAAGATAATACTAAAATATCAAGTTCAGGCTCCATCAAGTTTCAAACATGTTTGCTTTAATCCAAGGATCCATGAACCATGTGATATTACTATCCATGCTGTAATTAAAAAAAAACATATGAAAATCAACAGCATAACACCCACAGTCGTTTGCAGTAAGAGTACATAGGCAGTTTAAAAAAATATCAAGTTAAACAAGGTTCTTGGAAGCATAGCTGTTAAAAATTAAAGTTCTAATCACGTAAGTCACCAAAAGAAGTCCTAATATAACCATCTTGTTAGGCTCCAATGATTTGCAATATCAGAAATTGTTACCTAAATGATGTAGATCATGTCTCATTTTTTCATCCATATTTTCTTACAAAATGGATTAACAATGTTGATCTTTTAATAACCATCTAATTTATATGAAAATAAACATACGTTATAAACAAGATACATTGTTTACGTTATCCAAATGTTCACTTTTCCCGTTGAACGAATTGAGCATGTTGTCGATCAAATGTGTAGTAATATCATCAGTGAAAGAATCTGGCACGAGACAACTCGGTTCAACGGAATTCTCCTCCATTAAATTGGCTATGAGAGGTCACATACTTATGAAACGGGAGCCGCAACTCTCTCGTGTATTACATCGGATTAGTCGGTGACTACCTCTGCAATGGTAGAGGACTTGGGCTGCAGGGGCTGCACAGTGCGTCTTCACGGAGACCTGGGGCGGGCTGCACGGTGCGCTGGTTGTGGAGTGTGGTGAAAAAAAAAAGAAAACCGCTTGGGGGCTGACCAAAGGTCAGAATAGGGGGAGGCAGCGTCGTCAGTAAGTGACCAGGGAAGAGTGGCTTTATTATTGGTATAGGTGTAATTGTTCTTTATCCAAAAAGATGACTTTTTAAATTTTAATAAATGGTTATTATTCTAATTAAATTAATTACATCATTAAATAAACTTAAGAGTAAATTACATTTGTAACCCCATTGTTCATATTGTTCACTAGAATTATTGTTCACCTATACTTTTCTAAACAGGAATACGGAATGGACTCGAACAGTCAAGTTAGATAGGTAGAAGTAATTAACCGGTTATTATTGGTTAAGTTTTCTTGTAAGTAGTTAAAGTGTTAAACACAAAAGATAAAATACAAAAAAAAGCCTAAATTGCAAGCAAATTTTACAAAAATAAAATAAAACAAAACGAAGAGTAATATTAAAAAATTAATATTTTTTAACTAATATTAATTATTTTTCAAATTATTTTATTTATGTTAATATTTTTAATTTTAATTTTAAATAATAAGCTTAAATCTTAAAATTAGCTGTTAGTTACCTTTTTTGTTAAATAAAAAATTATTTATATATTAAAATTAATTATTATATATTTGTGTATGAATTTGAATCCTCTAAATTTTAAATTTGTACTTTAGAGGATAAAGAGTCCATTTGAAAAATTTTAAAAGTAACTTTTTTTAACTTTTGACTTATGAAAAGTAGTAGTATTAATGTCTGATGCAAATTTTAAAACCAAATTGCAACTTTCTAAAAAGTTATTTATGAGTTTATAGAAAAGTTGAAAAAATGATTTCTCTCATAATACTTCTACTTTTCATCACATTTCTATAAAATAAACACTTTTAGAGTTAAAAATCCAAATACAAAATAACTTATTTATAAGTTACTTTTAACAGAGTCATTTATTATTTAAGTTATTTTATCAAAAGGAGCTTAATTAAGTTGGTTACCCAAACTGGGCCAAAGTGTGATTTTCTATCCTTGAATGGTCTCTCCCTCATATTTATTTTTGGTGAATTTGGATCCTCTAAATTTTAAATTTGTACTTTAAAGAGTAAAGTGTAATCTTCTACCTTTGAATAGTTTCTCTCTCATATTTATTTTTGGTCCCACCTATAAAATAAATGGTGAGAAATCATACTTTACTCTCTGAAATAAAATTCAAACTTTAGAGAATTCAAATTTATTTTTGGTTCCACTTCTAAAATAAATAGTGAGAGATCACACTTTACTCTCTAAAGTAAAATTCAAACTCTAGAGAATCCAAATCTTTGGTGAATTTGGATCCTCTAAATTTTAAATTTGTACTTTAGAGAATAAAGTGTGATCTTCTACTTTTGAATGATTTCTCTCATATTTATTATTGGTCCCACCTATAAAATAAATGGTAAGAAATCATACTTTACTTTCTAAAATAAAATTCAAATTTTAGAGAATTTAAATTCATTGTTGGTTCTACTTCTAAAATAAATAGTGAAAAATCATATTTCTTTCTCTAAAGTAAAATTCAAATTTTAGAGAATTCAAATCTATTTGTTTACGATTATGTGTAGTTAAGTGTTTAACTGATTTTTAACGTGTTTTCCTGCATCTGAAGACTGATTTTCTAAATTGATACGTGTGTATTTCAAGTTGCAATGCCTCTGTTCGACGATCTTCGTTGAATCGTTTCTGGTTTGGTTGGAAATTTTAATTGTCACAGGTCTCCACACTTCACCTGATTCGATCCGTCATCATCTCCATCCTCATATTCGATCTTATACTCCATTTTTCTTGTAAGACGAGGATGATTCGTTCGAACCCTAAGCCCCTTTTGATCCTTTTGTTGCCCTTCTTTCTTCACCGTCACTCTTCTCTCTTCAACGTCGCTGTTGCTCTGTAATCTCTCTCCACCTGCTGCAACCTCTGAGCTCGTCGCCGATCTGCTCTCTTCTATTCTTCTGTGCCTCTCTCCGCCGCTGCTCTGTTTTTGCTGCAAATTTGCTCTGGCCGCCGATTAGATATCGCGGCAGCTCTGCTCTTGCCGTTGCTGCTGTGCTCTCTGTCGCCGCCGGTCAATTATCTCAACCTGTCTGCTCTCTTGTAGATTTCTGTGCCTACGCCGCTGCTCTATTTTCGCTGCAAATATTCTCTCACAGCCGTTCAGATCGCTGTCTCTGCTGTTCTTTCTGCTTGCGCAATCTCCGTCGCTTCCTCGTACTCGCTCGCCGCCGGTCAGATCTCTCCTCCGATCTGCTGTCTGCTAGTCCTTTTCTAGTCTTCTGTGCCTCTCTCGAGATATTGTTTTTCTGATTACTTGATCATGAATTATTGAATATTGATGAGTTATGTGGTAACATATATGGATTAGTTCAATTTTTAAATTTCTTTGTTCATCAGGCTATTTTATTAGATTAGTTCTAGTTTTGCTCTTTATGAGATGAAAATTCAGTGTTTCATTAAACCTGATTAAATTTAGCGGGAGCTCTTTACTCTTTGTGCTTAGTTCTGCCCAAATAGAGCCTTAATTTGCTTGCGTGTGAATTATACCTTGTTACTTTTATGAAAGAATAAACTAATTAACATTCCGGAGGCTTAATTTGCTTCTATTTTGCTTGTCATTTGCGGTTAATTAAAGACAAATGGAAGGAGGAAGGCCTTAATTTGGTTCTGTTGTGCTTGTCATGTGCGCTGTATAATAGGATTTGCTGCATCTTGATAGGCCATTTCCCCTGAAATTGCTTGCTTTCCTTCTGCTGTAAAAATAATCGGAACTCTCGTCATTTGAAGAAATTTCAATCTACATAAACATAATTAGTAAGAGCAATATGGACGGATCAGTTTGGTACTTGATTTGCTATTGTTTTGTGATTTGCTGTTTCTATTGCTGAGTGATGTGGTGTTGCTGATTCGGTCATGTGATCCTGAATTCAACTGTTATTTCTCATTTTTGCTTCCGAACCTTGATTTGCAATTGTTGCATCTGATTCTATACCAAATTTCTTACTTGACTTTCTAGCAATGATACAACAGAAAACTATTTGAATTTCTCACACACTTCCAATAAAGATTACACAATATGAACTCTTGAAACAATAATTTCTCTTTTTGAGCTTGAAGGACTTCCTTTTATAGGAATTTGCATACTTGAAAAAATGTTATACCCTTGTTATCGGTAATGTTAGTGGCTGAGAAAGAATGTTATACCTTTGCACTCTCCTTCCCTTCAAGCTGGCTATAATGAAAGGAATTGAAATAATTAGTATATTTGGAAGAGAAAATTATGAGTGTTGCTCAACTCCCTTTATATAGCCCAATACTTATCCTTTATTTGCTATTGTTACGGGACATGGTCTTGTTGAATGGATGTAGGTGAGTGGTGAGAACATTTCAACTATGGCTGTAGATATATTGGCTTTGATTTTCAACCACAGTAGCCAGTGGTCAATGACACATGCCATGACAATAGTAAACTGTAAAAACATGGCAAGGTTTCTTGGAGAGATTGGTGGCTGTAGGAGGGAAACTCATGTAGGTGTTTCTAAACCAAGCATGCCCAAAGTTGTTGAAAACATACCACATCAGCCAAATTTCCGCACCTATGGTTGTTCTTCTAAGGAGAAGGAAGATTTCCACTTTTCTATTGTCACATCAGAACTACTTATAATATAATTTTTTTTAAAAATAATCAAAGAAAAAACAAAGGTCTCTTGAGCCTCGACTCCTTCCCCTCTTCCTCTTTCTCCCTATCCATGGCACATCTAACTCATCCATGAAGCTACTAATTTCCTTAGTTGATTCTGCTATATTATTTCTTTGTATTTTTTGTTTTGTTTTATTTTGTTTTTCTTTCCAATCAGAATGATGTCGTCTTCGGACATTACTGGAATCTTGGATAACTCAAAGGAGCTTGATCGGTTAAGGAAAGAGCAGGAGGATATTCTGCTTGAGATCAACAGGCTCCACAAGAAGCTTCAAACAGGTCAGTCAATCATTTTCTTTCTTTGTTTTTTTAGGTGATGTGTCTTGATCCATTCTGCGATTCAATAAATGTCGAAATCAGTCATTGCTTCTTTTTGCAATTCTAGTAATTGCAAATTTTATTTCTAAATAAAATTTCCACTTTAAGGCATAAGCTTAAATGTCAGGTGTGCTTGCCTTTCTATATATATATATATATATATATATATCATTAATTTCTTGAATGTTTTAATCTTTGAACCCCTTTACTGGTGGCTCAGTCAACAATGATTCTTGGATGGAAATGTGTGTTTTGATATTGATACTGTGATACTAATATAGAGAGACATTCAGATATTGGGAGCGATCATTTCTGCTGAGAAATTGTAGTTAAATATGCTATAAATTTTAAATTAAAAATTAATCATTAGTTTTCGGGTACAATTGTTGATAGTTTCTTCTAATTTTGATGCAGCTCCTGAAGTAGTTGAGAAGCCTGGGGATAATTCATTAGCCAGGCTTAAAATTTTGTATACTCAAGCAAAAGATCTTTCAGATAGTGAAGCACAGTATGTTTATTGTATATGGCTCTGAAGCATTTTATGTAAATGGCATTTTCTTTTCTGTTCACTGATTCATTGTAATCACAAGTATGTATTTTCTAAAACTGGATTGACTCAACTATACTGAGCAGTTCCAGCTTAAACATTTCCATGCCATAATTGATTGTTTCAAATGCATCTTTTTCTTTTTCAAATTAATTTATTGTTGTTGATTGTTGATTTGGTTTTTGGTTTCAGAATTTCCTCTTTACTGATAAACCAACTTGATACACTACTGCCTTCAGGACAAGGTCAACCGCGAAGAAGAATAGGTGTGTCTCAAGTTATTGACACATCGATTTTTTTATTGAAAATGTTGCTTATGTTATCTTCTTTTTGGTATTTTTGACATATAAAATGTTTGTCCGTTGATTTAAGCTTATAGTCTTATACATTATAATTCACCATAATTAGAAATAGATGCTTCAATATATATATATATATATATATATATATATATATATATATATATATAGGCACAGGATAAATGAATGATTGGCCAATATTATAGAACCATGGCAAGTATCTAAAGCGTGAGACCATAGCTTTTCCATGGAAAGGAAAGTATGAAAAAATAAAATGAGTAGAGTGATAATATGTCTTTCAATCAACCAATCTTTGTGGCTTATTATATGTCAAATTTCCCTAGATTTGTTCAAAGAAGTTGCAGATTCTGATTGTATAAGATTTTCTTTTTTCTTTTGTTTCCTTTTTCTTTTCCAGGAAAAGGTAAAAGTCGACTGCTTTGGATACTCATCAATATAGTTGACGTCTCTGCTGCCATTTTCATGAATCTCATATAGTCAAAGCTACAAGAAGGGAGGAAAGGGGCAGGGAGGGAATGTTAACCTGTAACTTTAAATTAAAAGTTGAAGATAGTGTGTTAACTGATCCAATTTTTAATCTATTCCTTTTCTAAATATATGGTGGACGGAGAATGGTTTGGAAAGCTACGTAGGGTTCATCTACAGTGATCAATGATTTAGCATTGATGCTTAGACAACTTTTAACTCATTAAGCAGAATGCTTTTGCATCCTCTTGTTAACCCTGGATAATTCATGATTGATGTATTGCTTCCCCAACATTGTGCTAATGGCTTTTAATGGCATTCAGTTATAGTATGGAGCTTTGCAAGCATGAGAATCAAAATTTGTTAAGATGTAAAAGGGTTCATGAAATACTTCAGTTGATGTTATATATATATATATATATATATATATATATATATATATATATTTTTTTTTTTTTTGCACCTATTTTTGTCTTTAATTACAAACATAAATTGCATTATTATGACTTAAGTTTCAATGAGATGTCATTTCTTTTTTAAAATTTTTGTGCTTACCGTTACTATGTTACAGAAGGTAATGAGCAGAAAAGGAAACGAGTGAAGACCGAGTCAGATATTTCTAGGATGAGCAATCTTAAGGGTGAGCAGGTATGAAGAATTTCCATGGAGTTTAACTGATATAAATCATTGAACATCAATTTCTGTTTTATTTGTTGATAAAATTTATTTTTCTAGTATGATTCATCTGAATGTTGTGTTTCACTAGGTTAATTTGTTCTTGCTTCTCACTTCTTAGGTAGCAGCTAGGGTCACACCACGTAATGCTGATAAGGATGAATGGTTTGTTGTTAAAGTGATCCATTTTGATAAGGAATCAAAAGAGTAAGTGTACATTCTTTACCTAAGTTGTCAAGTATTATGTTCAAGCTATAAAAAATCAATTCACATTCAGCTTGCATAATATTAAAATTTGAAAATATATTGCCAGATGGCTTTGATATGATATGCTATATAGTTTAGGATACTATATATCATGAATTAAGCTCTAACAAATGCATATTGAGCTTATTCTAGCCAGTGAAAGAATATTGTTTAATGACAAATTGAGTTATTACAGATTATTAGATTTATAATTTTATATGCTTAGCATAGTTCTACTATCAAATGAACATATAAACAAGGTTCCTTGTATTTTTATTGTGTTTATTCCTATCTCTGAGTTTTTGTTATAGTAGATAAATTCGTTGATCCTACAATAAATTATGGCATATTGTTTCCCCAGGAGGATAATGTACTATATCTTGTCAAAAAATCTCCCAACTTTCTGAGTATCTGCCAAGGAGTAACTAATATTAAGGTGTTATGTTAGTACAACCCTGTTAATATCGGGCTTGGTGATTCTGTTATTTTATTCTCTGATATGCTTGCTGAGCCCCTAATTTGCCTAGATTCAGCCTTTGATTACAGTACAAAGGTCAATCATGAGCTTGATGTTAACTTGAGTCTGCTTGGCTGTACTTAATTGAATGAGTTGTTATTTGACCATCTTTAAGTTGTTGGAAGACGTTACATTTCTCGGCGTTAGTTGCTATTTCTTGTGTCTGTCTGGTTTCAAATTGTTGATGCAGAGAATAGTACCAATGGGACATTCAATCTTTTTGTAATTGCCCTTATCACCATCATTTTGTTGTTTGCTGAATCTTTCGCAACATGATTTTACAGAGTTGAAGTTCTAGATGAAGAACCTGGTGATGATGAAGAGGGAAGCGGCCAAAGGTAACCTAAGAGAAACTGTTTTGTTTTGTTTTTAAATCGTGTGAATACCATATTTTTGTCTTAACATATCTAATAACTAATATAATATATATTTGCATCAATAAGGACTAGATTGCATAAGAAAATAAAAAATATTCTGCACCAATTAGAAAAAGATTGCATCAAAATATAAATATAGAAAAAAGAATTCTGCAGCAATTTTCATTTTTTTTTTCTTGAGGCACGATGCCTCTTTCTTTTTTCAGTCTTTTGTACTTATTTTTTGCTCTCTTTTTCCAATGCTCACCGTGATCCCTTCTCTTATTTCTTTTGTGATTTAGGTCCTTATTTGCTTTTTTTTTCATCTTATTTTGTTTTCAAAAAGTATACAGAAAAATTCCGAAGTTTAAACCTTTTAATAAAATCCATCAACATATGATTTTTCCAATTTTTAGAAGAAATACATTGGTTTTGATAGTGTTCTGATAGTTTCCTGTTTGTGTTGCTTTTAACCTTAACATGGGTTCTTTTCTGCTCCATTCAGACAATACAAGCTTCCCATGGGAAATATAATTCCTTTCCCAAAGAGCAATGATCCTTCAGGTGCTCCGGATTTTCCGCCAGGCTCACATGTTTTGGCGGTCTATCCAGGAACTACTGCACTTTACAAAGCAACAGTTGTACATGGCCATCGCAAGGTAATGGTTTCTTTGTTTCCATGTCAAAGGGATTATTTCTTGTTTTTTCGTCTAACTTCCAGTGAGTTGTAGTGTCTATAATTCCTTTCTAGATAGAATTCTGTTGATGCTGACATGCTACTGAGTACTAACCAGCAATATTGTGCATGTTCTGGGGCAATCTTTTTCATTTCACACTTGTGCAGAGGAAGACAGACGAGTAAGTATAGACTTTATGGAATATGTAATTCTTTAGTTCTAAATAGTAAATATAAATTTTGGTAGGAAATCATTTGGCACTATATCTTGGCAAGCATTCATATTTATTATCCCCCTTTAGTGGGGTGGGTAACTATAAACAATGGACATGCATCTGAGAGTTCATTTTGTGTGTAAAATAAGATAGGAAAAAGACAAGAATAAGAAGAAAACAGCATTTGATAGCATGAGGCTGGTTCAAATTTCAACACCATTTATATATATATATATCTTTTTTCTTTTTTTTTCCTTGACAAGAATACTATATGTGTAGTCTTTGGTATTTTACTGCATAATATAATGTTATCGAAGTTGTATTTGTTCTAACTATTTAAGTATAAGTTCATACCAAATTTATTATTTTATTATTTTTATTTCCAATTATAATTGATATAAGATTTTACTCATTTTTCTTTTGTACTCTTATAATTTATATTATTGATTATTTTACACTTTTATAAATGACCAAAATTGAGAGAGTACAATACTTTCTAAGTTATTCTTAATCTTACATGTACTCATCATCTTCACCTTTTATGTAAAATGAAAAGAAAGAAAATGTGCTAAATTAATTAGACATAGTTATTAGCATTGAAAATTTGAAATATGATTTGTTGACTTCAAGTTTGCAATGATTTATTAATATTGAAATAGTACAATATTTAGTATTGAAATATTATTGATTTGTTGAAGTATTCACTCCTCAACTGCACTATTGACTATTGTGTTGTCACTATGTTATGGTTGTTAACTTCTGCCGTGTTTGGCAGCTATGTGTTGGAATTTGATGATGATGAAGAAGATGGGTCTTTGCCTCAAAGGACGGTTCCCTTCCACAAGGTGGTTGCTCTGCCAGAGGGCCATCGCCAATGAATTTAAGCAATTTAGGGTTGGTTTGTGAGTTGGGTTAAAAAGGGAGGAAATGAAAGGTTTGTAATGTAAATTTTAGACTAAATGCTCCGAACTCCAAACCCAAACTTATGAACAACCCTTATAGTTTGTGTATAAAGTAGGAATGGCGTTGTTGCTTTACGTGCTGGTTGTGTAATATGATTTGTTATATTCTCATTTTTGTGTAATGATCACTGACTAATATTATGTTTGGATGGGAAAAAGATTTTCTTAAGTGAGGAGATTGTAAAGTGATAAAATGAGTAATTTAATTAATTACTATTGAATTTGTAAATTTTATTATATGAGTTTTATTATTTTAATTTAAGAGTGATAATATATTTAATTCTTTTACTTTACCAACTTCACTTCAGAAGAATTTGATCGAGAAGAATGAATTGTATTTTATTTGTGCTGCTATTGCAATGAAAATATCCAAAATATAGTTGGTGAAAGCTTTATAATCTTTAATGAAGTAGCTTTTCTAAAGATTTTAAATTTTGGATAAGAGTCAAAAGCAGTTTGCACATGTCAATTTAATCATGAGTAATATTAGAGGGTTATTAAAATTTATTATTTTTAGTTATCAGTTAGTTATTAATATTTAAAATAATATGATAAAATATGTTATTAGATTAATAAATATACTATATTAAAAAAATTAAGTTAATAGCTAAAAATAATAAATTTTAATGATTTTTTTAACATTTTTCTTTAATCTTCTTCTTTAATCTTCGCAAGATTGAGTGTCTCAAATATTTGAATAGAAAATTAGATGGATTTTTTATTAATTAAATGATGATATATCATATAATTATTTTGTAACAGATTATTATGAAAAGATTAATTTGACTTATTATTATATTTTATTTTTTAGGTATTAATTTCATAATTTGAGATATTTAATATTTTAAAAACTAAATTAATGAATTTGTGATCTTTTAGACATTATTTTGACTATTAGCCCTGTTAAATTTCTATTTTACGTTGCATGAGTTTTTAATTAATTTCTAACACCAGAGAGGCGAAGAAATTTTAAACAGACCGCACCATAATCAGAACAAATACAGTAACATGGAAAAGTTTGTACCTGTAAAAAGAAGCATGAAGATAAATTATATCTCATGTTATTATTCAGGTATACTTAAGTGAAAAAGACCCCGTTACCCTAACAGAGATGGATTTATTAATATAGCTGTGTGAGGCTGTAGGTAACAACAATGCTAGGAAATCAAAATGGTTTTAGTAAAAAAACCTGCCAACTCTTGTTGGGCTGAGAACATGAAACCCAGTCCACTTCAGCAACATCCCAAATTAACCTAGGTAAACATAATTAATCTAACTGAACCCTCTCTTCTTCTTTCGCCGTTTCAGACCTTCAAAACTATCTACGGCAGTGCCACACCACCAGCCTCATCGCGTGGCGTTCTCCTCCGCCCTCGACGGCCGTCTCGCCTCGGTCCACATCGTGCGGGAAACATCAATCCTCCATAGCTAGCTTCAGAATGCCGCAAAGCTTCTCTCCTGTCGACTTGGTCACTGGCGCGTCAGTCGGAGTCACGCCCATCTCCGCCGCAACGACGTCGTGCTACCCAGTTGCGAGGAATAAGGCGGTTCTGTTTGTCACCAAGAGTGCGCCGCTGCTGCTGCATGTCGGTGTTGGCAGCGCCATTGAAGCATCTCTGCCTGCTACCACGAACGCGAGAGAACGTCCTCTGTCCCAGCCTCAAAACATCCCCTACGAGAACTAATTGGTGAGTGTTTAGTATTTGGAGTTGATTGATATCTGTTTTTGAATACCACGGTTTATAAGTTGTGGGATGTTGCCTTTGATTTGGTTATAAATATGGCTTTGTTAGATGTTGCTGTTGATTGCATCAAACAATTTTGTTAGAGGTTTTGGTTACGGTGTTTCATTTTGCTAGATTATTCTTTTCTACTATATTTGGGGCCGGGATTAGTACTGAGATCATGGCTTTTGAATGAGATTCAAATTGTGGTATTTCATATCCCAAAATATGAACTTGAGCTATGTTTGGGTACCACTAAACTCAGCCTTGTTGGCTATGAATAGCAATATGAACTTGAGATGTTTGTGTGTGTAGCCATTATGTGATCCTAGCTTGCTTATTTAATTAATATTTTTTTCCTGTTCTAAAGATGATAAATATGTCCAATTAACTCTTAGGCAATTGTTTAAGGGAATATTGTAATTGATTATATTGTGCGCATATGAATGTTTGTTGATTTCAGTAGTTGAGGGAAAGTGGTAATTTACATAGCATGACTACTATTTTGATTCATTTGAACATTCACTTATGTAAGAATTTATATTAGATTTGCATTCTTTAGGTAGAGAGTGTTGAATGTATACAGTAAGTGATTGGAGGAATAAAAAGCTTCTCTCCACTCAGATATTGAGCGTTTTATAAATGAAAAGATTATACATGCTTACAAGGTGATAGTTCAGTGTGCGGTCACAAAAATAAGAGATGGTGATGTTCTTCTTACTTATGAATAGTCATTGGCTGTTGAAATGATATTGTTACATGCACATAAATTAGGAAAATATACACAAATTATAGGAAAAATTTTGCTTCGGAAGTGGGTGGAGAAAGATCTTAACTGTACATACACTTTTTTTTTAATTATTAAACATTGGATGATTTTTCCATTCATGCAACATGTCCCTGGCACTCAAAAAAGTTTATACTTTTGGTCTTTTATTTGAATAACTGATTTTTGTTTGCACTTTTTTTTTAATGCGGTTTTGGGAGTTAGGTAACAAAAAGGATTAGAGTTGGTTTAATTTTGTTTACTTATCTATTCTAAGGTTAAGGAAATGTGGTTGTAGTTGATGTGACTTACCCTTGCTAAATTGTTGGATGTTGTTAAATTGCTGTAACTAGAGATTGGATGTTACTGAAATTAGGGACCGAAAGATGATGTTATTAGGAGTTGGATTTTGCTGAATTGCATGTGGTTTGGGATTTTCGAAAAAGAGGAATTTAGTTATAAGTTAGTTTATTTCTTTTTTTTTTTTTCAACTTTAAATTTGGTCTGAATGTGATTATTTAAAATTGCAGTATCAAAACGTGATTTTTTTGGACAGATTTGATGAAGGTTTAACTACATCTATTGGTATCTATGATTTGATTATCTTGTTGGACAACTGTATGGTTCTTGTATTATAGATTGGAGGCCTTTTTTTTTTTATCATGGATTGGATGATTTATTCATTTATGCAACATGGCCATTGCATTCAAAAAAGTTTGTACTTTTGGTCTTTTGTTTGAATAACATGAATTCTGTTTGCGCTTTATTTTTTATTTATTTTTTTTTTTTTTTGCGGTTTGGAAGTTAGGTAATAAAAAGAGCATACTTGGTTTAATTTTGTTTGCTTATCTAAGGTTCAGGAATTTTGGTCGTAATCATGGTCAAATTCAGTCTGTTTTTTCTTCATGTTGAGCATATGCTCTAATTGATTCAAAATGAACATCTCGCCATTTGATAGATGTTGCTTCTAATTTGGGTTTTATATGGTAATAATTGATATGGGATTTGTATAGCTTCTAATTTGTATAGCTTCTGATTTGCATACTGTATAGTCGATGTGGTTTACCTTTGCTAAGTTGTTGGATGTTGTTGAATCGTTGTAACTAGAGAATGGATGATTCTGAAATTAGAGAGCGAAAGTTGTTGTGATTGGGAGTTGGATTTTGCTGAATTGCATGTGATTAGAGATTGATTGTTGCTGTTCTCTTAAGAGTGGTTTGGAATTTGGATGATGAAATTATATTAAATTTAGTCTAATTTTGGTCGAACTTAATTTTGGTCCTTACTCATGGTCCAAGAGTCAACTTATTTGAAACTATGAAATCGTTTCTACTACCCTTCTTGTAGCTTACTACTTGTTAAATCATGTTTCCTATATGCAAATTTACCTGTTTGCTTTCCAACCCTTTATACCCCGGAACCCACACTTGATGCAATCTGTGTAACTTATGAACCTCTTCAGGCGGTTTTCTATTCATGTTGAACATCTACTCTAATTTTGCATGTGTTTAAAAATGGACCTCGTGCAATTTGATATATACTGCTTCTAATGTTGGTTTAATATGGTATTAATTGATATGGGTTTTGTAGAGCATCATCAACAATGGTTAATTGAGAACTCTTTTGATGTTGCCTCTGATCTTTGTATACAGTTTTCATTAAAGGATTCGGAATTGTTTCTCGTGAAACCGCAACAGGATTGTTTTGCAGAAAAGCCAACCAACATGGAAAAAAAGGTAAAATGATGTCTACCATTCTCATTTTAACATTCCACGATCCGATGTGTGACTTACAGCTAGTGTTACAATTAACAGAAATTGTTAGAGTCGTGATGCCCGCCCATCTACATACATGACATGATGAGCACGTTATCTAAAAACAACTCTGTTGAAAAGCTTGTTGAGATTGATGAGATCGGATTCGAATTCTTGAGGCTTATTCCGAATTGGTCGGTGAAGCAAACCATCATGCTTCACCTGGCCGAGTCGTATCAAGTTAAGCCAAGAACTTTTATACTCGGCATTGACAACATCCGCCTCAATGCCGAGTTAATCGGGAGGGTTTTCGGCATTCCGTCTCGAGGTAAGTTCTGCTATCTTAATTACCTAGTGTGGCGTAGGCGTATTGGCGCAAATATCTTTTGGGTATAGATATATCACCATGCACTAACACATGAACATGTTGTAAGAGATCCATTCGTAGCCCTGGATGACAATAATTCGTGCCACGTGGCCATCAAAAAGAGGTTCTATAGACGGACAACAACTGAACTCCGAGATTTAGTTTACAGCTGTTCAATGGCAACAGAATCAGATAGGATGTAGTTCAGGAGATATTTTTTACTGGTGGTAATGAAAATGTTCGTGTGCCCCACCACTCATCAACAGGTAATTTTGTCATGGCACATTTACCACGTCTTAGATGTTTCTGATTCACGAAGATTCAACTAGCCGTTATAAACTCTGAAGTGGTTCCACAAGGCAGTCGAGAAGTATAAGCTGAAAAGGAACAAAACTTGTGAAGGCTGCATGTTCGTCATGCTGGTAGGACGCAATGACTATTAGTAAATTCAGTATGCCATTTATTTTATGTAGTACCTAACTTGTAGAATCTCATACAAATAATGCCTGACGAATTCATAGGAAATTAATTTTCTACAAGTTATGTATTACATCAAAAAATGGCATACTGAATTTAGTAATAGTATTGCGTCTTACCAACGAACGTGCAGCCTTCACAAGTTTTGTTCCCTTTCAGCTTATACTTCTCGACTGCTTTGTCGAACACTTCAGAGTTTGCAACGGCCAGTTAAATCTTCGTGGATCAGACTGGTAAATGTGCCATGGCGAAATTACCTGTTGAGTGGTGGGGCACAGGAACATTTTCATTACCACCAGTAGGAAATATCTCCTGAACTCCATCCTATCTGATTCTGTTGCCATTGGACAGCTGTAAACTAAATCTCGGAGTTCACCGTCTATAGAATTTCTTTTTGATGGCCACGTGGCACAAATTATTGTCATCCAGGGCTACGAATGGATCTCCTACAACATGTTCATGTGTTAGTGCATGTTGATATATCTATACCCAAAAAATATTTGCGCTAATACGCCTACGCCACACTAGGTAATTAAGATAGTAGAACTTACCTCGAGACGGAATGCCGAAAACCCTCCCGATTAACTCGGCATTGAGGCGGATGTTGCCAATGTCGAGTATTAAAGTTCTTGGCTTAACTTGATACGACTCGGCCAGGTGAAGCATGATGGCTTGCTTCACCCACCAATTCGGAACAAGCCTCAAGAATCCGAATCCGATCTCATCAATCATAATAAGCTTCTCAACGGAGTTGTTTTTAGATAGCGTGCTCATCATGTCATGTATGTAGCTGGGCTAGCATCGCGATTCCGACAATTTCTGTTAATTGTAACACTAGCTGTAAGTCACTCGTAGGATCATGTGAAATGTTAAAATTAGAATGGTAAACATCATTTTACCTTTGGTGAAGTCTCTGGTGTAGAAGGTGATGTGCTTTCTACATGGCGTGGTCACTAGCAATTTGTGACACGTGTGAATTGGGAGACAGATGTGACATATTACAGTATTGGTCTCCTCTCATATTTAAGTCTGCTGCTAATATGATGTAATATAAAAATGTTGTTAGCTTCTGAAATTATTAATTACATTATCGGTAGCTTTTTTTTGCCATAACATTAACGGTAGTTAATTCATGTGAGATGAAGTTGGGCCTAGTTTTGTTGGATTTTTTAATTTTTGGAATGACTAGAAAAAACTAGTGAGACTCAATTTGCTATGGCAATGAAACGTTGGAATAAAGAAACATGGCAAGTTTATTAACGGATTAAACATTAGTAAACTTAAAATTATAATTTAAGAAAATTAATCTAAAATTTAAAAGAAAAAGCAAGTTTAGACTTTTGCTTTTAAATAAAAAACATATAAATACATACCCAAAAAATATTTTGTAACATTAATTATTGTGCAATAAAATTTTAGTGTATTAAAAAATTTATATACATATTTATTTTAATTTTAAAATATAAAATACTTAAATTATAAAAATAATTACAAAATATTATTATGCACTCTTCTATCATTTAGTAAAATAATATAATAATAATAATGATGATTCCTAAACCTAAATTAAATTCTTATCATACCAAAAATTTAACTAATTCAATTTACCTTATTAAAGTTTTTTTAGTCTATTTATTTTAATAAAAACATCATAAAATAATACATAGATATTAAATCAACGAGATATTACAAGATAGTGGAACGAAAAAAGATAAAATAAAACACATAAAATACTATATCTTCTAGTAGTTTATAATAATATTCAATTTTTACATAAATATCTACATATTATAGGAAATTATGATAATAATCAATTTTCTCATACATTTCTATAATATATAGCGATTTATGTATAACTTTTGAAACATCTACACCCTATAATATATTATTGATACTTTCTAAAATTTATATAATTATATAATTCACGCATTTCGTTTTCTATATACTAACGAGTTAAACCCTAAAATAGTCCATAAATATTGGTGTTGTGCATTAAAAGCATTCTTGAGATTTCAATTGCGTCAATTATATTCTTGAGATCGATAAAAGTGCACTACGTTAGTCTTTGACCCATTTTTTATTAACGGCATAATGACATAGACTATTAGTGACAAGTGTCACTCTATGGTTAATCCTTGACCCATTTTTTATTAATATCTATGTATTATTTTATGATATTTTTATTAAAATAAATAGACTAAAAAAATTTTAGTCAATTAAATTGAATTAGTTAAATTTTCGGTATGATAAGAATTTAATTTGGATTTAGGAACCATCATTATTATTATATTATTATACTAAATGACAGAGGAATGCATAATAATATTTTGTAATTATTTTTATAATTTAAGTATTTTATATTTTAAAATTAAAATAAATATGTATATAAATTTTTTAATAAATTAAAATTTTATTGCACAGTAATTAATGTTACAAAATATTTTTTTGGGTATGTATTTATATGTTTTTTTATTTAAAAGCAAAAGTCTAAACTTGCCTTTTTTTATTTTTAGATTAATTTTTTTAAATTATATTTTTAAGTTTACTAATGTTTAATCCGTTAATAAACTTGTCATGTTTCTTTATTCCAATATTTCACTACCATAGCAAATTGAGCCCACTAGTTTTCTCTAATCATTCTAAAAATGAAAAAATTGCAACAAAACTAGGCCCAACTTCATCTCACATGAATTAACTACCGTTAATGTTATGGCAAAAAAAAAGGCTACCGTTAATGTAATTAGTAATTACAGAAGCTAACAACATGTTTATATCACATCATATTAGCAGCAGAGTTAAATATAAAAGGGACCAATGCTGCAACATGTCACATTTGTCCCCTAATTTACACGCGTGTCACAAGCTGCTAGTGACCACGCCACGTCTACACATGTAGAAACCACAGCACCATCTACACCAGAGATTTTGTCTTTACCTTTTTCCCATGTTGGTTGGCTTTTTTGCAAAACAATCCGACAGCGGTTTCACGAGAAACAACCCCGAATCCTTTAATGGAAACTGTATACAAAGATCAGAGGCAACATCAAAAGAGTTCTCAATTAAACATTGTTGATGATGCTCTACGAAATCTATATCAATTAATACCATATTAAACCAACATTAGAAGCAGTATATATCAAATTGCACGAGGTCCATTTTTTAAACACATGCAAAATTAGAGTAGATGTTCAACATGAATAAAAAACCGCTTGAAGAGGTTCTTAAGTTACACACATTGCATCAAGTGTGGATTCCGGGGTATAAAGGGTTGGAAAGCAAATAGGAAAATTTGCATATAAGAAACATGATTTAACAAGTAGTAAGCTACAAGAAGGGTAGTAGAAACGATTTCATAGTTCCAAATAAATTGACTTTGGACCATGAGTAAGGACCAAAATTAAGTTCGACCAAAATTAGACTAAATTTAATATAATTTCATCATCCAAATTCTAAACCACTATTAAGAGAACAGCAACAATCAATCTCTAATCACATGCAATTCAGCAAAATCCAACTCCCAATAACAACTTTCGCTCTCTAATTTCAGAATCATCCATTCTCTAGTTACAGCGATTCAACAACATCCAACAACTTAGCAAAGGTAAACCACATCGACTATACAGTATGCAAATCAGAAGCTATACAAATTAGAAGCTATACAAATTCCATATCAATTATTACCATATAAACCCCAAATTAGAAGCAACATCTATCAAATGGCGAGATGTTCATTTTGAATCAATTAGAGCATATGCTCAACATGAAGAAAAAACAGACTGAATTTGACCATGATTACGACCAAAATTCCTGAACCTTAGCATAGATAAGAAAACAAAATTAAACCAAGTATGGTCTTTTATTACCTAACTCCCAAACCGCTAAAAAATAAAAAATAAAAAATAAAGCGCAAACAGAATTCATGCTATTCAAACAAAATACCAAAAGTACAAACTTTTTGGAATGCGATGGCCATGTTGCATAAATGAATAAATCATCCAATCCATGATAAAAACAAAAGCCTCCAATCTATAATACAAAAAGCATACAGTTGTCCAACAAGATAATCAAATCATAGATACCAATAGATGTAGTTAAACCTCCATCAAATCTGTCCAAAAAAAATTACGTTTTGATACTGCAATTTTAAATAATCACATTCAGACCAAATTTAAAGTTGAAAAAAAAGAAATAAACTAACTTATAACTAAATTCCTCTTTTTCGAAAATCCCAAACCACATGAAATTCAGCAAAATCCAACTCCTAATAACATCATCTTTCGGTCCCTAATTTCAGTAACATCCAATCTTTAGTTACAGCAATTTAACAACATCTAACAATTTAACAAGGGTAAGCACATCGACTACAACCACACTTCCTTAACCTTAGCATAGATAAGTAAACAAAATTAAACCAACTCTAATCCTTTTTGTTACCTAACTCCCAAAACTGCATTTTTAAAAAAGTGCAAACAAAAATCAGTTATTCAAATAAAAGACCAAAAGTATAAACTTTTTTGAGTGCCAGAGACATGTTGCATGAATGGAAAAATCATCCAATGTTTAATAATTAAAAAAAAGTGTATGTACAGTTAAGATCTTTCTCCACCCACTTCCGAAGCAAAATTTTTCCTATAATCTGTGTATATTTTCCTAATTTATGTGCATGTAACAATATCATTTTCTATCATGTATAATCTTTTCATTTATAAAACGCTCAATATCTAAGTGGAGAGAAGCTTTTTATTCCTCCAATCTCTTATTGTATACATTCAACACTCTCTACCTAAAGAATGCAAATCTAATATAAATTCTTACATAAGTGAATGTTCAAATGAATCAAAATAGTAGTCATGCTATGTAAATTGCCACTTTCTCTCAACTACTGAAATCAACAAACATTCATATGCGCACAATATAATCAATTACAATATTCCCCTAAACAATTGCCTAAGAGTTAATTGGACATATTTATCATATTTAGAACAGAAAAAAAAATATTAATTAAACAAGTAAGCTAGGATCACACAATGGCTACACACACAAACATCTCAAGTTCATATTGTTATTCATAGCCAACAGGGGCTGAGTTTAGTGGGACCCAAACATAGCTCAAGTTCATGTTTTGGGATATGAAATACCACAATTTGAATCTCATTCAAAAGCCATGATCTCAGTACTAATTCCCAAATATAGTAGAAAAGAATATCTAGCAAAATGAAACACCATAACCAAAATCTCTAACAAAACTGCCTGATACAATCAACAGCAATATCTAACAAAGCCATATTTATAACCAAATCAAAGGCAACATCCCACAACTTGTAAACCGTGGTATTCAAAAACAGATATCAATCAACTCCAAATACTGAACACTCACCAATTAGTTCTCGCAGGGGATGTTTTGAGGCTGGGCAGAGGATGTTCTCTCGCGTTCGTGGTAGCAGGGCAGAGATGCTTCAATGGCGCCGCCAACACCGACATGCAGCAGCAGTGGCGCACTCTTGGCGACAAGCAGAACTGCCTTGTTCCTCGCAACTGGGTGGCACGACGTCGTTACGGCGGAGATGAGCGTGACTCCGACTGACGCGCCAGTGGCCAAGTCGGCGGGAGAGAAGCTTTACGGCGTTCTAAAGCTAGCTATAAAGGATTGATGTTGCCTACACGATGTGGACCGAAGCGAGGCGGCCGTCGAAGGCGGAGGAGAATGCCACGCGATGAGGCTGGTGGTGTGGCACTGCCGTAAATGGTTTTGGAGGTCCGATACAGTAAAAAGGTGAAAGGAGAAGAGAGGGTTCAGTTAGGTTAATTATGTTTACCTAGGTTAATTTGGAATCTTGCTGAAGTGGAGTGGGTTTCATGTTTTCGGCCCAACAAGAATTGACAGATTTTTTGTTGAAACCATCTTGATTTTTTAGTATTGTTGTAAAACTAATTAATAATATTATCATTAATTAAGTTGTTCCATTCTTAACTGATTAAGAGTTGGTTCTATATACTTTTTTATACCCATATTAAGAAATTTATAGTATCCATGCGGCCATACCTATAACTAACACTAAAACACATGGTAATAGTATTATCTCTACAAATACATGCTACGCTCCTACAAGCGTGACCCATAAAGCTTTGCACATGCATATTATACAGAGTTAAACCTCAAAATGGTTTCTGAGATTTGCGTTTTGCACTGAAATTGTCCCTGAGATTCTAATTGCACCAATTACATTCCTGAGATTGAAAAAAATACACCATAGTAGTCCCTGACCCATTTTCTATTAACGACTTGATGACATGACATGATGACGTGGACTGTAAGTGACACGTATCACTTCATGATTTGGTCACGTGTAATGGTAGGATGATGTGGTGACCAGTGACACGTGGCATGCTGACGTAATAATTGTGCCACGTGTCACAATGTTATTTGGCCACGTGTCCAGTTGTGCCACGTGTCGCAACAGTATTCGTCCACGTGTCATCCATTATGTCATCGTTGTATATGCACCAAATTAGTCCCTCATTTTGCATTAAGTGACTCATTTTAGTCCCTGAAATTGAATGTCGTGCACCAAATTAGTCCCTTCATCAATTTTTTATCATTTTTTCTATAAATTCAAATTTCTCAATATTTTTTAATACATTAATTTCAATTATATTTTTTCACATGTTCTTCAAATAAAAATATTTTTATAAAATATTTTTTCTCTTGCGAATACCCTATTCGCCGACTTGGAGTTAACGTGAAGGCTTTTCAAGCACCTTCACTACCATCTCCAACCTCTTTCAGTACTTTTATAAAATATTTTTTTCTTGCGGATACCTCTAATAATCGCCGTCTTGGAGTTGACGTGAAGGCATTTTAAGCTTCCCTCATTATCATCTCCGACCTCTTTCGTCTAGACTGCAGAGATCAAAAGTGGTAGTGAGGGTGGTTGAAGTGCCTTCAATCTAGCTCATTTATACATAACGAAAACGTGTATTTCATAAGAAAAAAATATTTATTTTAATTATTAATTTCTTGTTAAAAACACATATTTTTTATGAAAAAAATGTGTCTAATCAATCATATAATTATTTTTTTATAATAACATACTTATATATTACAAAATTTATCAATATTAAATTATTAAAAAATTATATAATTAAAACTAAAATCTTAAAATTTTTTATAAAAACACTTGTATTTAAACGATATATGAAAAAATAGAATTGAAATTAGTGTATCCAAGATATTAAAATTTTAAATTTAAAAAAAAAAAAATTGGTGAAGGGACTAGTTTGGTGCACGACATTCAATTTCAGGGACTAAAATGAGTCACTTAATGTAAAGTGAGAGACTAATTTGGTGCATATACAACGATGGCATAATGGATGACACGTGGACGAATACTGTTGCGACACGTGGCACAACGGGACACGTGACTAAATAACATTGTGACACGTGGTACAACTATCCACGTCAGTATGCCACGTGTCACTGGTCACCACATCATCCTATCATTACACGTGGCCAAAATCATGAAGTGACACGTGTCACTTACAGTCCACGTCATCATGCCATGTCATCACATCGTTAATAGAAAATGGGTCAGGGACTACTATGGTGCATTTTTTTCAATCTCAGGGACGTAATTGATGTAATTGGAATCTCATGGACGATTTCAGTGCAAAACGCCAATATCAAAGACAATTTTGGGGTTTAACTCATATTACACATTCCACGAGAAAATGATTGAATAATGTATGTGAAGAGAAAATAAAAAAAAATTGATGAATTAACTGAAATGAAATTTTATTGAATAGTACAAAATACTTGGTGGGTTTAAGGTCTCATGTTGATACCAATGGCATAGCAAGAGGCAACTTGTAACACAATGACATAATAAAATTGAAGTCTTATCTCCCTGCATAGGTATAGGTAGGGAAATCTTATTACATCAACAAAAGTGAAACACAAAAGGAATAATATTGCGAAATTTGAATCTCAAATGGTAGGAGGGGCTAGAGCACTGACAAGAAACGCCTCGTCGACAGTTTCATCATGGCAGCACTGGAACGTGGTGAGCATGTGCATGTAGCGGCGGCACTCAGGGCAGCGGAGCTTCTCCGGGATCCTCCCCATTGCGTGGGAGAATTCAAACCTACAACAAGGGTTATCCACTGCATGGAGCTTCCCATAGTGATCGCGAAAACCTGGCTCAAACCCATCCCTCTCAGCATGCACCCTCCAAATGTCCTCATACTCCATCAGAGTCTGCAATCCTGTGGTGGCATGTCCATTCACTATGATGCGAGATCCTCTTGCGAGAACAATCCAGCCGCCCATCTTGTCATAGCTCAGAAGCCTCTTCACTTCCTGCATCACCAGGTCAGAGTCGTCGTCCGCTTGCTTCAGCTGGATCTTGGAGAACAGCATGCTCTCCAGGCGAGTCCAGAAGAACCATATCATGCTGTGTTCTTGCCAGCTATGAGTTGGAAGCTTCTCACGAGTTATGGTGTCTAGCACTTTCTGCACTTGCTCGCTTTTGTTGCTCTTCCCCACATACACCATCTCTAAGTTTATTGGTGATGCCGCCGCAACCCTGCGAGCTTCCCTCACGAATTTTCTAACCCAATCAGGGTCATTCCCTCCATATAAGAAGATGAATTTATCATCCTTGATCTGTCCAAATATCAAAATTAATCATGATTATAAAAAAACAACAAAGTCAAGAAAGGGTTTTATTTATGTTATGCTCACCCAGTTCAATATTTCAGAGTCAATGCCATCCACAAGCAGTTCAAGTCTCCAGGTCTCTTCCTTCCACAGAGCTTCTTCTCTAGCGCTTGTGAATGGAAATGCAGCACTTCCCCAAATCCACATCATGTGAATAGCATTAGGACAAGCCACCCTCCCTTGAGGATCAAGAACCACAAGAATTGGCTTATTCTTGTACTTCCATTCCCTCTGGATGAACCAGATCACCGGCTTGCTTATCGCCGAAGGATGATAAACAGAGAACCATGGCATGGTTAATTGCAGCTCCTCAAACTGCCTTTGCTTTCTCTGTGTTGATTCAGCTTCATTCAGGTCCAGAATTGGGATCCATACAAGCTCATATCTATTTTCATATCTATTATCAAGCCTTGATGATGTGTGTGCCCTTGATTCATTATAGATTTGTTCAAGGATCAGAAGCTCATCATGGGAGAACTCCAACCCTGAAATTAGAAGTAACACATTCTTCCTTCTCAGGGGTTCCAGGCTAACCTGTTTGGTTTCAATTAAATTACACCAATATTAGTTTCACAAACTTCTCAAAATACTAGTGCATCATCATATATGCAATTACAATGTTGGAAAAAATGTAACCCTTTTCTTGGTTGCACCATCGTATAGAGGTAGAGTATCGTCCTTCGCAGAAATCAAAGCCTTGAGAACCTTCATGTTGTCAATGTGGGGTGTCGTGAATAATTCGCGCAACATTTCATAAGCTTCAGAGTCCATTCTTTTCTCTGCATTGAATGTTAAACTTAAAATTAGCAGCCATGATCCAAAGAATTTCACTAAATGTAACCAATTGAAACTAAATTAATTAGACCAATCTGTCTGTAGCAGCTATCCAGATTCTTCCTTAGATGTTCAAGTATGTTCTTAAGCTTGTGAGCCAATGTAGATAGCTCCCATGCCTCAGTAGTTGATTGCAT
This sequence comes from Arachis hypogaea, assembly GCF_003086295.3. Lineage (NCBI taxonomy): Eukaryota > Viridiplantae > Streptophyta > Magnoliopsida > Fabales > Fabaceae > Arachis > Arachis hypogaea. The sequence goes on along the minus strand of NC_092041.1, from coordinate 104,517,887 downwards.
GAACCTGGAACAATGTTTACTTAAAATGATGAAACAAATACAAAAAAAAAAAAAAAAAAAACAAATGGAGAACTGAAAGGGAAAACATACTCAAATCCAAGTGTGGTTAGGCTTGTAATCTGAGTTGCGCAGGCGACGATACCCCTGACGCTCCAATAGGTGGCAATTGGGATATGGTTAGAGGCAATGTTGTATGCTGTTGTGTCTTGAGCAATGTAGTGTCTTGGCAGACCATTGAACTCAATGACACACCTTGCCACCTCCAATATGACCTTAACTAGTTCATTCAGGGCTTCGAACCGGGGTCGCAGCATGCTTACATGCTCCATGATGTTTGGAACTTGCTTCAGAATGGCCATGGATCTTGCAAGCTGGTTTGTTAAATGCATGTGTGCAAGAAGCCAGAATTCACCATATGTCAGAGCAAAAGCAGCCAAAGACAGCACCAACTTCACATCCCACTCATATGTTTGAAGCATATCAAATATTGCAAGTGCTGTAGAGTGTGCATCTACACCCGCAAGAGACTTGTACGAAATCTGAAATTTTATTGTACCTTTCACATTGTTAAAATAATGATATATCCTAAAAATTTCAAGCAATGTTATCAAGTGTCAAATTTAATACAAGATCATTGTATTTGTATAGATTGTATAGGTTATTCTTGAATCACCTCACAAGCAATTCGATCAATCTTGAAAGAAAGTGCCTCCAGCATGTTGGTGTAGCCAGGGTGATGGGTCACATCTTCGACCTGGTCAACATGCGCAAGCGCACCCTGAAAGAAAGCAGAGTCACTTAGAAGATAGATAAACAAGAAAAAACAATAGAATTGCATGTTTGCAGCTGCAACATTTTCTTGGAAATTTCATAAGCAACTAAGGTTTCAAACTATTATTAGAATTAGCATCATACCGAGGAAACACCTTCAGTGCTCAAGGTGGCACGTCTAAGAATATCCTCAACAATATGGAGAAGTGGCTTGGCATCATATTCTAGACCATCAGGTTTATGCTCAGCCACTATTTTCTTCACCAGAATGCTGTCATCAGACAATGCATTCACCGGCATGGGCCTTTCGCCTCTCAGCTGTTGTTTCATAGCAGCCAATTTGCCAATGTTATCCATCTTGTGCTATAGAAAAACAAAGACGCTAGATAGGAGGCAGAGAACAAAAAACAAGGCTTGTGGTTTTAGCTGCCATGTTGATAGGCCAATATATAATACCCAGAAAGGAATAAAGCAAACATGAATCCACTTCTTTTCTTTCACCATAGTTTAAGGTGTTGGAACGTTAAGAAGAAGAAAGGCTTTAGCTTCTTCAGTCTTGTGTCCTTGCGCTTCACTCACTTTAGTATGTACCAAGTTAATGACACATGCAGTGGCAATACTACACTTTAGTAGCATACAGTAGCTTTTACAAATGGACCAATGGTCTCAAAGGACAATATCTACAGCTATAGGGAAACCAATGGCTAAATCCCGTGGTGATATTTGAGATTTACGGTATGCATCAATTTAGTTTTGAGGTTCCAATTGTACTATTATCGTCGTTGAGATTGAGTTTCGGATACTAATAGTTTCTCGAACCTCTTCCGATAATGACTCAACAACTAGAATAATGAGTCGGAAGTCTGACACTACCTTATTTCGCTGAACAATAGTAGAATAATGTCATCTATTTTTTATTGTCCAACATAACAAGAGAATGCCAACTCATCGCTCCATTTGCTGAGTCACTATTAGAAAGAGGTCGAGAATCATTATAATTTTTTTTAGCTCAATTTTAAAAATGACAATAATGCGACTAGAATCTCAGAAATTAAATCGGTACAAAACGTGAATTTCAGAGACCGCTTTAAGAATTTAGTCGAAAAACAATGTTGGCTTTGATTGAGGATCAGTGTTTACCAAATAAGGCGCAACAATATTCTATTCTTGGTGGCAAGCAGGGAAAGTATCGAAGGCCGTTGGCATGAAATTCTTCTTTTGCTTTGGAATTCTTTTATTTGCTTGCAACATCGGTCATCTAATTCCTTCAATCAAAAGTTATAAACGACAACTGAAAGATTTGATTCCTTTCTTTCTTACTTTTTCAAATAACACACAATTCATCAGGCCACGAGAGTCACACTCATCATCGTTACAGTTTTATGTTCATTCACAAATCACTAGTCACTAGAGTTTGATTTCACTGCAACGAGAACATGTTATTATTCTACTCTAAACATTTTGAATATTCCCCTATAACAAAAAATTGATTCTTTTAGAAATCGCTCGCTTATAATGAGAGGAAAATGATATGGATATCAGAGTTTATTATATTTGGCCATTATTTAACTATCAATTCAATTTTTTTAGTTTAATTTTTTTATTTTAGTAATTCAGTAACATACTTTATTTCATATTTTTAAACATTGATGATTAATGATAGTAAAAAATAATAAATTATGATGGTCTCCTAATATTTTTCATAATTAAAATATAAAACAATACGTATAAATATATACAAATATATAATAATTATTTTTCAAAGAAAAAAACTATTGATAAACAAAAAATAATGGATTAAAATTGAATAAAAAATATAGATATAGATTAAAATTAAATATAAAAAAATTACTAATAAACTTTTTTTAATTTAATTTTTTAATGCAACAAAAAAGAGACTCATTCAATCTAATTTGTTCACCATTGTTTAGGAAATAAATTGAAGAAAATTACTTAAATTTTTTATTCAAATTTTTTATGCAATAAGAGTGAGACTCACTCAATCTCATTTGTTCATACTATGGTTTTATCACGAAACCAAAAATAATTTTTTTCACCTTTAATACTCTATAATCACTACAACCGTTTACGAGATATTTATAATCTTATATTAAGTTAGAATAAAAAAAATTTTAAACTCACTAATATAAAACTCAATCTACTAACTAAATAAATAAAATTAAAATAAATAAAACTAAATTAAACATTCTAATCTTTAAAAATATTAAAATAACTATTAAATAATGTTTGAACTTTTTATATCATAAACATGATATAAACATTTTGAAGCACATATCATTTATTCTCACATCTATACCCATAAAATTAAAGTTATTCTATTTTTGAGATAGACTAAGGCTTGGTTTAATAACATTTTTTTGAAGAGGTATTTGTCAAAAGCATAAATTTCTTATTTCGTATTTGGTAAATAAAAAAAAAACATGTGTTTGTGTTTGTACCTTTTAAAAACACTTAAAATAAAATTTTTTAAAGTTGATTTGTACTTATTAAAATTAAAAAATTTTAATATAACTTTATATATTAATTAATTTTTTAAATTTATCCCTTACATTTATATCTATTATAGTATTTTTAAATTTTAAAAACTATTTTACTAAACATAATTATTATTATTTGTACTTATTAAAAGTTATTTTTAATTTAATTTACTGACATAAATATTATAATTTTTAAAAATAATCTTTTAAAAATTAATTTTATAAACTTTTTTTGAAACATAAAAATTTTACTAAATCAAGTTTAAATAGGATGCTAAAGTATAAAAAAGCTTATGAACATACACATCGAAAATGACAAAAAATATCACGATAGCACAACATATTTATTTGGATTTACATTTGTTATTATTAGGTCATTTCTATTCATCAACACCCTCTGTCACATTGAGCAGCCATTACAAATTACAATAATCATTCTATGGGTTTAAAATTTCTATATGCAATCACGGCATAAAAGGGGTCTAACCCTGACATGAATCCAAAAAGTCCCATAATCCAATCAATTGGTGACTTGTTCTGTTGAGAAGAATTAGTAGTAGCTGGTAACTTTCGAACCACCTCAGGCTCTGTGAAACCTTCAACACATTGGAAGTACTGAACCACAAGTTGTACCCTACTATAGCCACTGCCATCTCTCCAGGCACTAATGGCTTTCTCATAAAACATTCTGTTGCTGAAACTCACCATGAACACGCCCCCTGGCTTTAGTACCCGGAATACCTCAGCAAATACCTGTAATAAACAACATGCATAGGAGATAGTCGATGCTATCCTTTTTTATCTTTAAATATTATAAATTGCTAATAATTGTAATGATTAATTGACCAAAGTAGTTATCATCTTGATAAATTCTGCATTTTTCAATATTGCACATATATTAAATTATTATAAAACTGAATATAAAGGCAATTTTCTTTTATATCTTTGTGTCACCATTTTTTTTATTTTGTTCCATGATAATATCTAAACGAGAAATGATAAAGGACTAGTAAATTTTTTTTGTCAGTAACATTTAAAAATATTATATTGTTGAATTATTAAATTAAAAAATTAGATTAATAACTAAAACTACTGATAAAAAATAATCAATTATACTATAAAAAAGTTATCAGATGTATCGGATATACCAGTATTTCAGTTGTTTTAACCGTTGATTTTAATTAATATATGTTATATATATTTTTTATAATTCAGATCAACAGTTAAAACAACTGGAATATCGATATTTTTAGTATACCTAAAACTCTTCCTGTACTATAACAATACAACCATTTAAAATTTTTAAAACCAACTTGTTCAAAGTCTCAACAACATAAAATTTCTTTGACGCTTCATATCAATAGGGTGGGTTTTTTGAATCACAAAGAAGAACTAAATTTTGTTTAATTTTGATATACGGTCAAGAAAAAACAATTTAATCACATAATATCACATTAACAAAAATATCTTACATTATCGTGTATCAAAATTATATATACAATTAATTAGAAACCCGAAACAATGATGGAATATCAAACCTTCTCTGGCTGTTGTAGATATTGGACACTAACTGTGCACAACACTGCATCAAAACTGCAATTCGTAAACCCAAACTCTTGTTCCTCGTTTAGATCCTTGACAACAAAGTAATCGAGCCTTGGATTTTTGGCAAGCTCTTGTGCATTCAATCCATGACCCACCACTCTTTTGTAGTTGACATCATGGGGCAAGTGGCTGATCCAAGAGCTCATGAGATCAAGAATCTCTGTCTGAGGCTTCAACCTCTCTCTGTAGAGATTGGTGAGTGTGGAAATGAAGGCATCATCGACGTGTTTCACAAGGCGTGGGTATGCATAGAACTCTCTATCTGAGTATGGATTGAGTTTCGTTCTACCCTCTTGGGTCAGAACAAGGCGTTTGATTTTGCCTGTTGAGCTTGGCTCATTGCTCAATGTGCTTACGATTTTGGTTGAAGTGTTCTTGGTTTTGATAAGAGGTGATGATGAGATAGGTTGTATGCTACTGGTGCGCATTGTTGAAGCCATGATTTTTTGTGTAGGTCATGAAAAGTGGGTATCAACTTGAATCAATCAAAATCGAACAGTAACCTTTTTTATGGTTAACTACACGTATACGTGTTTTTGTTTTTTGTTTATTGTTTTATCTGGAATATATCATACAATATATTATTGTGGATAACTGTTCCACGGTTGGGAGAGCATTTAGAGTTTAGTGAGATTCAAAAGGGATCGGATTTCCTCTTTTCTTTTCTTTTTTTTTTGGTATGAATAATTTCCTTCTCTTCTCTATTTGGTGGAAGTTTCTACACAATTTATCAGATATTTATTATAAGGGATATCAAAATTTATTATTTTTGTCATCATTTTTTAACTATTAATCTATTGAATGCGCTACACATTCGTGTAATCAAATTGGCTCAAGTTCAAATAGAGTCACGCGCATTAATGAAGAGTGAAAACACGCACTCGAAAACCCTTCGTTACTTCGTGCTCATTATGAAAAAACGTTACTTCTTCCTCAACACGAAACCGCTCATTCTCTTCGAATCTCTCTCAAAATCACTCAAATTTCGGTCACATTCTCTGCGAAAACCACTACTGAAGAAGAATCGCGAGAAAATTTGACAAGGAACAACTAGAAACGAACAAAAACAGCAACAGAGATTCGCCTTCCTCCTCATTCTCCTCCTTCTTTTTCGCGTTCCTTCTTCTTCGCGTGTTTTCTCTTTATCTTCATTCTTTTGTTGTTATTGCTGCTGTATTATTTTTTCTTTTCCTCCTTCTCTCCCTGGTGAAGAAGCAGTAGAAAGTGAGGATGAAGAGTTTTAAATTGTGCAAAATAGAAATGAACCGAAATGACCAACTCCACTGAACCGAACATCATTCATGTGCTGAATAAAACGTCATAAAAATTTAATCATCAAGAAAAATATTTCTACATGCACAAGGACTCAATTGAACACACTAACAATCAAGTAAATCAAAATGAACAACTCCACTGAACCGAGCAACATTCATCTGCTGAATAAAATGTCATAAACATTCAATCATCAAGAATAGCATTTTCTCATGCAAAAGAAGTCAACTGAACACATAACAATCAGGTGAATTGAAATGACCAACACCACTGAATCGAACAATAATCATGTGCTGAATAAAACGTGATAAACATTCAATCAGTAAGAAAAATATTTCTGCATGCACAAGGACTCAACTAAATATATTAACAATCAAGTGAGTCAAAATGAGCAACTCCACTTAACCGAGCAAAATGTTGGTGTTGTTGGTGATGATTATAACGAAAGAAGAAGGAGAAGGAGAAGGAAAAGAAGATGATAATTATAACGAAATGAGAAGGAGAAGGAGAAGAAGAAGTACGTGCACGAATTTGAAAGAAGAAGGATGAGGAGGAAGAGGAGGAGAAATACTATTCTTGTTAATTGAAAGTTGATCACCATTTATTCACCACATGAACATTGTTCGGTTCGGTAGCCTTTGTGATTTTGATTCACCAAATGAATGTTGTTCGGTTCGGTGGCCTCCTTTTACTTTGTTCAATGTTTAAGATTATTGTGATAGCATGCAGCAATCATTTCCTAGCTGTCTCAACGTAATAACCTCATTCAACTTATTTGAAGTTGAATCATTCATTGTTTCCATTCAGAAGTGTAAATCGAAGAAGAAAATGAAGAAAAAGAAGAACGACAAAGCTTATTACGTTGAATTCAATGCAGATTAATAATGAAGAATGCGAGCAGAGAAGAAAAACGCGAACAGAGGAGAATGACAAATTTTATTAGGTTGAAGAATGAAAACGCGAGAAAAGAACAAAGTTTACGTTATATGAGGCGCGTGTATAACAAACGCGTAAGGGAGTTGGAGAGGTGCGTCTGATTGAAGTTACTTGGATAACTTGGATGAAAAAATTACATAGATGTAGAGCTTTTCTGTTAATCTAATTCTTTTACTTTAGTAATTAAATAACATACTTTAACCTATACTTTTAAGCATTAATAGTTCAATAAGGGTTAAGTATGATTTTGGTTCTTAAGATATAGACAAAAAAATTTTGTAGACAAAAAAAAGTTAAGAACAAAAATTTTTTTGGCTTATATCTTAAAAATTAAAATTATATTTAACTCTATATAAAATAATAAAAAAATACAAACAAAATAATCACGTCAGTCATACCATGATTACCATCAACATTTTGAAATGTTAATATAATATGGAATATCAATTTTTACTAATGTCTATGATAATACACGTTTTTCATGAAATTAAGGAATAAAAAAATTGAAGTGGTAGCTTTTATGAATACGAAATGTCAAATTTCATGAATAATAAAAAATGAAAAAAAAAACTAAAATAGTAAATGAACGAAAAAATTAAAGTTGCAAATGAATGATTATTTACCTTGTCAAAAGAATAAAAAATTACAATCATAAATTACGTAATAATGAAAAACTAAAACATAATGACAAATACTATTAGTCACACATAAAAATAAAATAACATGAATGGAGTAACTTGAATGATTGACTTTTTGAAAAACATGAAACATAGAAAAGTACGTGTTAAGCATTTGTATTTTTAAAATTTAAATTAAATAAAAGTGTTAGTGATTTCTAAAATTTAGGAACTATGATTAAATAAAATTAAAATTTTTATATAATAAAGTAATTACATTTAAAGATCGATTAAAGGATAAATTTTAAAAGATAAATAGTATTATTAATTTATTATAAAAGAGATCAAAATTTATTATTTTTATTATCATTTTTAATTATTAATTCAATTCTTTTACTTTAATAATTAAATAACATACTTTACCTATACTTTTAAATATTGATAATTAACTGATAAATAAAAATAATAAATTTTAATAATCCTCTAATATTCTTCTCATTATAATTTAAGGTTTAACAAACATATTTGCTAAGGATACAAGTATGTTAATAAGGTTATTATCAATAAGAAGTTATTTTTTAAATAAATAATAATAAATGTTTTAAAAACTTTAAATTTTTATATATTTTAAATAAAAAATTTAGTTGATAATTTTTAATATATACTATTAGGACAAATAATGGTGCATATTAATGTTATTATTAGTAAATTTTTATCTTTTTAATAAATACATTAAAAAATTATATTTTTATAAAAAAATTAATAAGTTTTACATATCTGCCTTAATTTAAACAAACATTAGTTAAACTATATTTTTTTATGTTGACAAAATATGCTTCAAATAAATAAAAAAACAGGGTTAAACCTTGGTGAACGATTCGGTAGTCTTCAAGTCTTGTTTTCCCAATATTAGTGAGATGTTTTAATGTTACGTTTAGATCCCAAACACACTCTTTATATTTAGCAAATGCAACAATGTTATCTAATAAAATTAGTGCTGCCTTCGATCTATTATGCGTATCCAAATGCAACAATTTTATGATATCATCTAACAATGCAAACTTCAAATGGTTACCGTTTATTATATGGGAATTGGATCAAATAGAAGAATTCGGTAAAATAAGGAAGTAAGGAAGTGAGAGTCTAAATTAAGATGATAAAGTTTATATATAAAAGATATTTTGAGATAGAATTTATATCTTTTAAATTTAAATTTTAACTTTAAAAAACAAATTAATAATACAAAATTTAGTCATTTTCTAAAAATAATTTCTGAAGATCATAGATAATTATCTCTTTACAAAATAAAAAATTAATCTCATATTTTAGACTGGTTACCACTTGAATGGTGATAACCAAAATAATAGAGGAGATGTCTAATTTATTCTCCAAATTGAATCAGATATGAATTCTAAATTTATCTGGCTCATACAGATTAAGCCACATGAATTGGATTAGACATAATTGCGCCAATTTTACGTGACCCAATTTCAAACGTAACTTGTCAGCTGAGCTTATATTTTGTAAGTTCAAATATGAATAATAAAAATTGTAAATTTAATAGTAATTATTTTTTATTTTTTTATTTTATAATTTTTTTATTTTAAAAGGTTTTTTACCGAAAAATTTATGGATGATGTTATTTTCCTGTTGATTCTTTTGGCAAGAGCACAGAAAGGTTATATGGGTAGGGGTGGCAACATGCATTCTATTCGTGGGTACTCGATCTCATCCGGTCGGATAGGGTTGCAGGATAAGGTATGGATAGGGTTCTCGTGCAGATCGGATAGGATGCAGGTTGAGCTTCAATTACGAATAGCAAACGGAGAAGTCTGTCCCGCCAAAAATCCGTCATCTGGCAGGCAAGCCCGTCTCGCCCTGCCTAATGAGGTGGTCCTGAAAATCTCACCCCACCCTACCTAACGGTGGGTTGGTGGGCCAAACCTGCCAAAAAGCGCTAGGCCCATCAGAGAGGCCCGCCCCGCCAAAACTCGCAGTTTAAGCCGTGCGGTTAGGCGGGCTTTCAAAGTGTTGCCTTCTCAATTTTCCAATCCGGTCCGCCTGTTTGGTGAGTTACGCGTGCTGGTCCAACGAGTTTAGGCCCATTTGCCACCCCTAGCCTCAATCCTACCCGACTAATTCGTAGTAGGAGTGGCAACGGGGCGGGTAGGGGCGAATTTTTGCTCAACCTGACCCCGCCCCGCAGTACAACAACCTTCATAGAATTCGTCCCCGCTTCTATCTGCGAGTAATAAAACATTGAACCCTAACCCGCTCTGCCCCTATCCGCCCCTATAATTATTAAAATCTAATAAATAAAATTAAATTTTAAAATTTATATAGCTATCATCACATACATAATATAAATTAAAATAAAAATTTAAATATGATACAATATTATTAATCATGTACTAATTATTTTACATATATTATACATATTATATATTAAAATTATATATATTATATATATAGCGGGGCGGGTTTGGGCAGGTATTACCTAAACCCGACCCCGTCCCGCCCCGCCCCGCCCCTCCCAAGAACCCGTCCCGCTAAAAATCTGTCCCGATGCGGGGTGGGTAATTACCCGCCCAGAGCAGATAGGGGCGGGATGGGTACCGCGAGTTCGGGTGGTATTGCCATCCCTAATCCGCACCCTATATATGTATATGTTATATACTTATATAAAATATATTTTAAGTGGATGTTAAACTAAAGACCTCTCACTAAATATAAAAGATCCTTAACCATTAAAAAAATATTATTAATTAATAATTTATTTTTTTTTTTACATAAAAATCAGTTTTATTTTAAATTATCATTAAGTTATATAATAATATTACATCTTTTTTATAATTCGCAGGTAGAATCGAATATCCGCGAATTAAGAACAAGTAGAGTTAAGATTGACATATTCTCAACCTGCGAATAAAATAGAATTGAATTTATATAAAAAATTTATTCTATAAATAAATTTAGGATTAACTCCAAATCTCACTGTACCCTATCCATTGTCATTTCTAGTAACATCATCATGATGGGACTAATGAATAGAATCTCGAATAAGGTGAGACCCAATAATGGCCAATACCTCAAACACAATAATGGCACGATAAAGTATATTAGTGTATTACTATTAGTTTTTTATTTATTAAATATGTTTAAAATGATAAACATAAAATTAATTGGAATAATAAATTATTTAAATAATAAATTTCGAGTTTAAGTTTTAAAAATAATAAAAAATATATTTTATAAATTATATATAGCAAAAATATTTTAAAAAAAAAAGAAAGTTAGCATGAACTATTTCTATATTCTCATTAAATACCCTATAAATATAGATGTAGCAATAGATTTAAAGAAGAGCAGCAGCTTATGTCAACAATGATTAATTAAGTTCGCTGCATCCAGGTAACACTTTTTAATTTTCAGGTCCGGTCAACAAAATTTTGCATCCTACTATCCTACTAATTATTTAAAGTAATTCTAATATTTGCACCACATTTTTAATATATTAAATACATTATAAATTTTTATTTTTATTTATTTAATAAATACATTTTTCTTCTTAAAATAACTATTTTTTAGGTTCACTAAAATTAAATACTAGTTTAAAAAAATAAAATATAATAATATTAATTCTTATGTTTCTGTCATTTGTTTATTGTTTTTGTGTCATGTTTTTATTTGTTTATTGTTTTTGTGTCATGTTTTATCTATTTTTAAAATGAAAAGACTAAATTATTTAATTAGTGGGCAACTTTTGGTAGGGAAAAAAAATCCAGAAGCAATTGGTAAATGAATTTAGAAAGTAAAGGAATTTTCCATGAACAAAAACCCAACCTAGTATGGAGGCTTAATTATATACCTAGTATGATTGTTATTATTATTATATTTGGAAAGGGGAAGAAGGAGCACACAAAACAAAACTTTCTCAGCAAAAAGCTTAGCTTGTGCATTAAAAAGCAATGAAATTTAAGATAATATATATATATATTACAGGCCCTATGCTCTGCAGTTACAGTTGCACATTAATTGTATGAAATATGAAACTTTAGCATAAGAAAGAAATAATATAAAATTAAAAAGACTTAGCAACTTTATTATTAGAAAGAGTGGAGAACTCTTTTTCAAGATACTTCAAAGATGCAGGATTGACTTGCATGAACAAGTAGTTGCCAGCAAAGAGATCACCCAAATGAACTTGCCCATCCTTGAACCTTTTCAGAACCTTAGCATATGAAACTTTCATGGCTGAAACTGTTAGGATTTGGTTGAATTAGTCCCACATTGCTTAGGATAGCAAATGGAGTGGGTGGCCTAGGCTATAAATATGAGGCTAAGTTCTCCATTTGTTTTTGCACCAGTCAGAAACACTTTAAGCTTGTATCTGATTTTTCTTTTCCTCTGTACTCTTTGATTAGAGAGTGTTGTGAGGTGTAGTTAGATATTTGCTTTGAAAGAGTGTGGGTGTACTGGGGTGCCGGTGAGAGAAAGAAGTCTATGTGTTGTAACAATTTTCACATAGTGATATTCTCTGGTTGTCATTTGACAACGGCCGTGGTTTTTTTCTCCGGTAATTGGAGTTTCCACGTTAAATTCTTGTGTTGTGATTGTGTCTATTTTATTTCTCTGTCAAAGGTGTTTTCTCAAGGGGGAATTGTGTCTTATTCCCAACAAGTGGTATCAGAGCTTCGGTTCGGTGGGATTTATTCTTAGTATGCTCTGTGGTTGCAGCCTAGTCTGACCTTCCACATCAGAAAAGAATTTTGTCCTGTGGCTTGAGGTTGATCTTTGGTTGCTGTTGTTGTTGCTGGAAGGCAGTGTGACTCTGTGAGAGTGCAGTTTGGAAAAGGTTCTGGCTAAGGAAAGACTTGGTATTTAAGTGTGTCCATTGTGACCCACCTCTCTTTCCTGGGGACCCTTCCTAGTGCACGGTCTACAGTTGAGTTATACTATTCCAGTATACGGTTGCAACAATGTCAGGATATTCAAGTGCTGTGAAGCTTGAAATAGAAAATTTTGATGGAAGAATCAATTTTGGCTTGTGGCAAATACAAGTCAAGGATGTGTTGATACAATCAGGTTTGCACAAGGCGTTGAAGGAGAAGATCTCTGGTTGCTCTCTCTATGAGAGAAGATGATGTTCTCTAGAAGACAAGAAGTATCCTCATGGTATTACCGCACTGCCATGGATAAGGATGAGTTGTGGCAATCAGGTCCACAATTGCACACGGGCATTGGTTGGCGTTGAGATGCAAGGTGTGTGGCGGAGTTAGGTCGATGGCTGAAGAACTTCCAGGAAAAGCCAATTTGGAAGTTGCACCATGAATTTTCAGCAAGGTTTCGATCTGTACCAAGGCGAAATGCTTGGAGTGGTCTAATTCCAAGTGAGTATACTTTCATGGTGGAGTATGATAGTTCTCTGAACTATGATTGTCGGTATAGACAATGGCAGCAAAGAATTGTCGGTGTTGACAATGGAAGCTGAAGATGTGTGACTATTTCAATCAAGGTGGAGATTGTTAGGATTTGGTTGAATTAGTCCCACATTGCTTAGGATAGCAAATGGAGTGGGTGGCCTAGGCTATAAATATGAGGCTAAGTTCTCCATTTGTTTTTGCACCAGTCAGAAACACTTTAAGCTTGTATCTGATTTTTCTTTTCCTCTGTACTCTTTGATTAGAGAGTGTTGTGAGGTGTAGTTAGATATTTGCTTTGAAAGAGTGTGGGTGTACTGGGGTGCCGGTGAGAGAAAGAAGTCTATGTGTTGTAACAATTTTCACATAGTGATATTCTCTGGTTGTCATTTGACAACGGCCGTGGTTTTTTTCTCCGGTAATTGGAGTTTCCACGTTAAATTCTTGTGTTGTGATTGTGTCTATTTTATTTCTCTGTCAAAGGTGTTTTCTCAAGGGGGAATTGTGTCTTATTCCCAACAGAAACAACCCTTGCTTTCTTCCTCCATAGTCTTCTCAAGCTTGGAACTTTCACCCTAAACCTTCTTCTAAAATGTCTCCTTCTGAATCTGAACCAGCTGCTCCTTGCTGGCCTCAGATTCACTCTCTCTCTTTCCTCCTCAACTAACCCAGTTTCAGGTTTCAGCCTTTTGTAACGGAATTTGCTCGTAGAAACCATTTGGATGGAAGACATGCTAGGCTTCACTTTATTTTATTTTATTTTATTTTTTCAATCGGAACTTGTTGAGATTGAGAGAATATATTGTTTTCTGAGTGGTTGGCTTTCTAACAATGTAATTAAAAGGTGACAGGACAGAGGGGGAAAGGGAAGGGTCGATGGCTTCTATCTTCGAAAGAAAAGGGTTTAGATGAATTGAGATTGTACAAGTTGTTGGAGTGAAATAAATGAAGGAGTGAAAGTTGTTGAGGCTATTCATATTTTTCGTTAAGTAATGAATTTTCCCACTTCCAAATTTGTTCATGTTTGTACTTATCCAATGAATCTAAACGAAGCTTTCAATCAAGCACTACTGCTGCTATTGAGAGAATTTTGTTAGAGTAGTCATTGAATTAAATTAAGGTTTTTAATTTTTTTAATACGTGTCTTAAAGTTAGTGTATAAGATTACTACTAATACAATTTTTTTTAATAAAAATATTATAAATACATCAAGAATTCTAATTATTTGGTTTTTTTCAATAAAGCTTTTTCATTTGAACACTTTAACTAATATCTTTAAAATATGTGTTCGCAAGACTTTTAAATAATTAATTATAGAGAAATTTCTTGTGTGGTCGTATAACAAATTTAATAAATTGTTTTAGTTTATTTATTTCAATTCACTCAAATTTACATATTTTACTTCAATTAAAGAAAAGGAAGCGAAAAAGATGAATAAATTGAGAAGTAAAATAATAATTTAAAAAAGAAAAAAAAAAGCAAAGAGGGTGCGCAATTTTGGGGTTCACTTTTACATATAGCAGCACTGATTTAATTAGATTCACATGATTACTTCCTTCATTTCAATTTTATTGTCCAATTCACATGGTCAATTGTAATTATTCATTATTAATTTATTAATGTCTAAAAATAAAAAAAAAATAGTTTTTAAAACTTGATAACTTTTACACGTGTGAGACTACTCTAATATCTTAAGGTAGCTTTTAGACCAGTTTGGCCAATTTAATTTTTATATGACATCCCGATTAAGACTTGTTACTAGACCATCCTACACAAGATGCTGGAAGTCTCTGTCCAGTTGTGGGCACAAAGAGCTGTACAAGTCCCACCTCGTTGAGAATTGAATCTCATGGAATACTTTGCTTAGCTTCTTATTATACTCACCATATAATTTGTTTTATGATGGTCCAACTTAGGAATTTATGTTAAGAGGTTAGACTTTAGGTTGTTAACTAAAATTAGATTGGGGAAATAAATTCCCAAATAGGCAAACACAAAACCATAGTACGAATTACGATCATAGGCAACTCTTGCTTCTCGTTTAAGATTAGCAATTTAGCAGTGTAAGTTTTACGATACGTGGAGTAATAAAAGTGGATGGCAAGCAAGTTTTCTGTGACTTGCATGTTGCAATTTTTAATAACATGCTAGAAGATGACAAAATTAATAGCCACACGAAAGATCATCAATAAAGTGATTCTGTTGGCTTTACATATTGTTAGGCTTTGATGTAATCGCCACCAAACTATGGTTCTTTCATCTGCGTTGTTTGGTTATTGTTCAATCAACTGGTCAAACGTGGAAACAAGCTAAAACAACAACATTGAACAATGTCATTATTATACACAAAAAACAAGTATTACGTTTATGAGAAATCAATGTCATAGTTTATAAAACTACCGAATATCATAAACTTAAATATCAAGTATACTTTAAGAATATTGCGTGTAACACGACAATCTGTAATTCACCACAACAATTCAGACACCATTTGCTGTAACAAGACCAGAGAGAATCACTTTGCCCCTACATATAGTACAATCTTGATGAATGTACAAAATAGGGTGCCTTCAATGAGGTTTGAAAATTTAAAGACTTTAAGCATACTACCCAAACTAGTCACTACTAAACTTCTAGTAGCTTAACAAAAATTCTCATATATTTGTACAAATTTTATAAAATAATCAAAATTTCAGAACATTATAAATTTTCAGTTTTTTTTCCCTTCAAATATTTATGAAAAACAAGTTGTAAGCTTATTTGTTTGAAAATCAAACAAAATCTCCCTTCATCTCATCAGAGATTATAGCTACAATAGTGTAATAGAAAAGGCTAATTATAATTAAATTAAATAAAATGTACGGTTTATTAACTAGGAGTATATTAAGAATTCAGCCTCCTCAACATAGTTGCAGCTGATATAACTGATTTAAAGGAATAACATAACAAGAATGGCAACCTCATAAAACAAATGCTTGCTTACTTGAAATCAAAATCATAAAATTCAGAAAATGCCACACGCATCTGCTGAAGTAAATATCTTGATACAAGATGGTTTTGGCTGTTTAAGTTCTATCTTGCTCTAGTTTCTCTCCAACTAAACTAAACTTAACAAAATATATTATGTTTCATGGCTTTTCTTACTTTTCTTCTTTCTTGAAGCAAAGCTGCTTGGTCCAACTTCTATGGACATTCTTTTTGTCCTACAGGTAGGGAAGCAGAAATCAACAACATACTTAGGACAAGATGAAAAGTTGGAACTATTGTTTGTTACTGACTTGTCCTAAACACCAGAAATGATCTTATTTTGTTTAAATTCATAGGGAAGCAAAATACCTTGATGATAACTCTTCTGACTCTCTGCAACCCTCATCATCAGGAAAACCATCTATTAAAAAATTCGTCAACGCAATTAGTAACTTAAGAGATGCCAACACTCATTATAATTTATAGTAAGGAATGATTAATACAATAACAATTAACTGAGTGTTGGGTATGCCTGTATCCTTAGATCAGTTTTTGCTGACTAGGTTTGTTTGTTTTGGGGACCAGTAAAGAGGCAAATTTGTGGCATTGTGCATCATACACCATGACTGGAATAATTGGTTCAAGAGCAATGTATGCACCCTTAACGATAAGATTTTCAGGTCAAGAAGTTTAATGGGCTACAATTAGATGCTAAACCTCTATCTCCTATAAAGGCCATGAGAGATTGGAATGATATTCCTCTTTAGCAGGGGAAAAAGATTTTAGGATTTAGTATCATCCTTCTAGTTTTGTCATAATAATAATTCCTAACAGTAGATAATGTTTAACTAACACTTGCCCTAAGGGCACTTCTTAAGTTGTCTAACGTAGAAAGTTCCTGAAAAATCTAAAATGCTATATTTTGCAACACATATGTTTTATAGAAAGCTTTAGAAATTCTACTATGAATATCCTTAACAAGTGTTCTAATAGGACCTTGTAATATCTTGCAACAGATCGTCAATGTTTCTAATCAAGATTTTCATGCAATTTCTACTTTCTTCTTTTTATGCATTTTGGGTGTGCTCTTGACCAAAGTGAATTATTTATCATTAATCAATATGAGTAGTAATTCAACATCAGGCCTCAAACTGAATAACAAAGTTGAAGTTCTTTTGTTACTAAATATCATTTGAAGGGTACACGTACCAGTTATATCTCTTTCTCCCTCTTCAATTTCCTGCTCCGACTCTGAATCTGTGCCCCATCGATCTCCACCATCGTCATTGTCCCAACGTTCACCAACAGGAGGCATCCAGAAATCTTCCTCTTCGCAGGAGCTGCCCTCATTAGAAGGATCCCTAACTTCAGATATAATCTCTTCAACCCCCTTCTCCTTACTCTTCTTCTTTTTCTTCTTCTTATTCTTCTTATCTTTTTTCCCACTATCTGCACTTTGGGGCTCCTCCGAGCATTCCACGCCTTCCATTCCATGACCTGCCAACTTCTGCTCTTCCTCTTGTTCTGTTTACATATAAGCTAATAATGCATCAATTAACATAGCATATTATAAAACCAATATGCATTCCCAAATCGTATATTCCGCAAACACTAGCACAAACACTAGATCTCATTCCATATCATCCAAACCAAAAACCGAGTGAGATAAAAGACACAACAACTAACCCAACTTATTGAGGAACCTCTTCCCAGTCATATGCTTCCAGATATGTTTCTCTGACTTATTCACCTTGTCTCCAGTTAGCTTACATATCACCTTTGAACTGGAACAAAAAAAGGCAAAAGCTATGCCATTATGTTATCATTTACCGTTAAATTGTCAACAATCAACAGAGTCAAACAGCTACCACAATATAAAATAGGAACATTTATCAATTTTTTTTTAGTTACACAATCATAGGCAAGAGAAACCCCAAATTCCATAGTAAATTATGCCTTACATATTCAGTTCATGTTTTATTTATTTATTTGTTTATCAAAAATACTATATGCACACCAAAAATAAGTCAGTATGTATTTGTGTATAAATATATGTGTTGTTTAATTTATTTTCAATTTGTATTTTATATTTCAACATATACTCTGTACATGTGGTTGATTTAGCGAGTAATATTTGGTGTAGACATAGCATTATTGTTTATTTATTCTGTTGATCGAAAAAAGTAAGAAATATAAGGGGTTAATTACCGGCAAAGAGGGTCTTGGTTGAACATATTGAGAGGTGGTTTATGATTGGACAATGCAAAATCGATGAGACCCAAACGGCACTTTTTGCTGCGAGAGTAAAAGTCTATGTCCTTGGAGAGGACCTCGTGACCAGTCTCTACGCACTTGAAACGGCCATTTCCCAGCTCGCTGAAGCTCGGGGACCCGAGAAGGTTCGCCCCTTCCTCTTTTCCACTCTCTTCAGCTGTCGCCATATCCCTCTTTCGAAGCTTCTAGGTAAACAATACAACAATCAGAAATTGGTAATTAATTTGCGCCTAAAGAACTAACGAAATTAAACAACAACAGCAGCAACAATAATGTAATTAAACAGTACCGGGAGGGCGAGACAATGAACTTGCGGACGGCGGTGAAGCTCCACGACAGACGGCGAAGCTTGAGGAACGGCGGCGATTGCTGTAGGAACGGGGAGGGTTTGTTAAGACCAAGACTAGGGCCACGGCGAATTATCAAAATTGAAGATTGCTGAAAAAAAAAATTAATTGAAGATATGATATAAAAAAAATAGTTAAAATCTTCATCATTATCGTATCCAAGAAATTAGTCTCTAATAAAATCTCTCGACAAATTATTCCCTGATTTTTAGAATATTATCTCAATTAATTTTTGATAAAATAAAATAATCAATTAGTTAGTCACCAAAAAAAAATAATAATAATCAATTAGTCTTTAGATTTTTTAAAAAATAGACAAATTAATCCCTAATTTTCATAAAACTTAATATGATTGGTGAGATTAAATTGTCTAAGGTTTTAAAGTTAGAAATTAATTCATCTAATATTCTAAAGAATAAAAAATCAGTTTGTCAATTTTTTTATTAAAAAATCAGTAATTTACCCTTTTTATTAGGAGTTTTTTTTGAATAATTACGCTATTGACAATATATATACTAGCGTGATAATCCGTGCAATATACGAAATTCACGTAATTTAAAGTTTTTTAAAAGAAAAATACTAAGAATATAACTAAAATATATTCTATAAAAATAGATATATCGTATTAAATTTGGATAATTACAAAATTATCACTACATTAAATAAAACAATAGAATACAACAATTATTCAATATGTCAATAAATGGTATAACATGTTCTCTAAGATAATAAAAGATAATAAAATATAATAACAATTGTTAAACACTAAAAAAATAGAAAAAAGAAGTCCAACAGAGATGTAGTTTACTATTATGTATAATCTTAAAAACACAGAATGTCAATATATCTATTGATACCAAAACAAAATATTTACAACATATATAAATTTGTTCATTAATCAAAAAACAAAATATGTCCAAAACAATTTAACATATAGTTCAAAATATCTATCAAACAGAGTTATACATAGGAGGCCTAACATCGTTGAATCGACAACTCTATCTGACGGTTAGGTAGCGAGTCGAGTTTCAAGGTAATCTTGTCCCCCTCCTTTAAATTGTATACTCGACAACATTCATTCCACCCGACCCCAAACTTCTATTCTCCACCTCTTCCTCCACTTTTCAGTAAGTGAAAAAAGAACACATTCTTCTCTACATTGGAACATGGACTAGTGATCGTCCAAATCGAACCATCTCCGAATAGTTTAAGATATGCAGCAAATTTCGAAACCAGATACTGCAATGAATAATTCATAGTTAAGATAAACATAGTATTTTCATACACAATGAATAACAGATTTAGGAAGAATATTCAATAAGCTTGCAAGAAAAAAAAATAAAAGAAAAGACTCTTTTGAGATCAACTTATCAGTCTAGATTGACCCAAATCCGAAGCTGTGATGGTCTTTTCATAATAAACTTTTGGAATATATCTAATTCAGGATAATTTAAATATGTTAGTCACCACACTAAAAAATAACAAGCTATCCCATGAAATTAAAATCCAAAACACAAGGGAAAAAAAGTTACATTTAGCATTACCTATGATCAGACAATTTGTTCGTCTCGTTACTTTGTTTGTTGACATCCATTGATAAAGTGCTTCCACTAGACAAGTCTATCGGATTATGTGGATTATCCCCTACCAGTGTCCCTCTTGATCATTGTTTTCATCACCATCTGATGAAAACTGATCATTAGATGGTTCAGACCCAGATAGAACCATCACATCAGGTGATGAGTCCTCATTAATCCTGGTATACTTTATGTAGAACACTCTTGATACATTATTAAGTGTCTCTAAGTCCATTAGCTCAGGCACATATGAGTCAGGATCAAGGTGAACTTGGATGGGTTGGTTGTCGTGATTCCACAATGAAATAAAAAAAATTCCGAAACCAACATACTTAAATTGAACAGATGCCCCTCTATCGATAAAATAGAAAGTTCTAATATGTTCAAATGAGTAGTCAGTTATGAGCAACTGATCATTCTTTTTTATCAGCTCAAACACTAAACAATTATCTAGCTCGTCAATGACATAGAATATTGGCCCTAATCCTTCGCCATGAGTTGAAACAAAAGTTGGGGGAAGAGCTCTCTCACCCTATATTCAAATTTCTTCCTAAAGTTAATTCATGTTTAACAAAACATGCTGAAAATGCTTCACATAATTTTACGTAATTATTTAGCAAAGAGAGGTATATATACCTTTAAATCTACTATTATTACCAACTGAGCAACACAAGAGAACAATAATCACGTAAATGAATTGACATTATAATGAGCATCACAAAAATAGGTAACTAAGTAACCAACACATATCAGGTATTTTTGAATGTACAGAAAAAATACTGAAGTTTTGAAAGAAACAATGAAAAAGAAATTGATGTTATCTTGATGGATTCTGAAACCAAATCATGTACATAAAATTCGAATAATCTTTTTACGTATTAATAAATGCTGAATTTTTAAAGTCAGTATCAATATATGTATGATTAGTAAACATTATATTATTTATTTTGAATGGACATTGATAATTTACCAAAACTAATATTTTTAGAGTTGTTGTAGTCTATACTCATTTCAGATTAGAAAGATCAGGAACTCAGAGTTAGCTAAACAAACTCGTCTAATAGGCAAAAAAAACTATCAAAAGGAGAAAAGTAGAAAAGACCACTAACTGAATATAAATTAAAAATAAACCATTCGAAGTTAAAGATTTAACCCACCTCTTTAATCGGTTAACATGCATGATATAATATTCCATAATATATTTGCTTACCTGGTTACTGAAAAGGCAAAATCTGAAAATGCGTTCTTTTCTGTTGGGCCAATATCGTTGGGTTGCTAAAAATCTCCTATTAGCACATAACGGTATCATTAGAGGTTAAGACTGAGACTTTTAACCAATAAACCAACTAACTAAGTATACTAAAAAAAAGTAACAAATTAAAAGCATATTTATGAAAAATACCCAAGAAACCACTTTGAAAAACTACTATACAACATATTTTAGAGATTACAACAAGTTATGAAATGTGGCATACATATAAATGAAAACCAATAAAATTAAATTACAACATGAAAAATATATGAGAAAGAATTTGAAAAAAACTATAGATGGCATAACATCGATATTTAATTGACATTAAAATTTTCACAAGTTAATCTGAAATATATTGAATGGAAAAGTAGATGAGACTTCAATAAAACTGAAAATGCAGCAAAGAAAACATCTCCAATACTCAGCACCATACCTGTTTGGGTCTTTTCTATTGGCATCCATCGCCATTCATCCTTATCAGATAGGGAGACCTCGTATAAAGATTCGAGAACAAACGAAAGATCTTGTCTCTTACTACAAAAGAGAGTACTATAATAAAGTAAACCCTAATAGGACATTTCAACAAATTCAAGAAAAACAACTGATAAAATTGAATCCAGAAACATAAAAAAGAAACATAAAGAAAGAACAGCAACCGTTGATAAACAAAAGAAGAAATAGATGAACAAAAATATCGTTATTTATTCTAGTAAATTGAATATCTACTGATCCTAAATGTTTAAAAGTTTCAGAAAGCTAACTACTACTACTAATAATTATTTAAACAAACAATCAAGAATTATGAATTTGTTAATTAGAATATGCATAACAAACGATATGAAAAAAAAAGAAAATATACAAAAATTAAATCAATAATAAAATATAAAAGACCAAAATGAATATTAAAAAATTATAAATATGATAAAACTGATTTCAAAAAAACTTTTTTATACTTTAAAATAATCCATAAAATAATGTAAACAATGACTATATTTTTTAAGTTCAGGAAGAGATTACAAAACTTAAAAGAATAAAGTCGTATCTGAGAATATGAAATTGGGATTAATAGTTGGAGTACTTTGCAAAATAACTGATCCTTGTAAAGAAGAAAAAAAAGTTTAAATGTAAAATTAAAATCATGGTAAGAGAAAGCATAAACAAAAACAACTTAATAAGAATGAGATGTTTTGCTCAAGGAAGTATGAGACATGTCTTATTCTGAAAATCAACTGTTTCTTTCTTTGCCTTTAAATTGGCAGCTAAGCTTTCATGGAATGATACATGCATGTCGAAAAAAAAAGTTTAAAGGCAAAGAAAGCTAACAAAACTGAAAAGAAGAGTAAAAGAAAAAATACTAAACAAAAAACTTAGTTACCAGTGCAACCATTAGGACAAAAGCTGAAATTGATTCTTGGGTTTTCAGTTTTCAGAGGATTTACCTTAACAACACGTTATTTGTTACTTGGGTGAAGTATATTGTCTCGATCTGTCAAGAGCTCAAGAAAAAGAACTATCCGCCGAGTCACTGTGGAAGATTGGTCTGTCAGACGAATTCGAATCGCTGGGAGCTACCGCGGATGACGACAGCTTCGTATGCTGTAAGAGGAAATGGGGTTTTGAATCTGGAAAAATTCGATGGTCGGGTTTGCGGGTTGAGCGATGTGAGACGACACAGAGAGAGACAAAGGACGTTCAGTAGG
Organism: Arachis hypogaea; assembly: GCF_003086295.3. NCBI lineage: Eukaryota > Viridiplantae > Streptophyta > Magnoliopsida > Fabales > Fabaceae > Arachis > Arachis hypogaea. Next base: position 104,494,651 of record NC_092041.1, on the reverse strand, counting down.
TTTTCTCTTGTCATGTTTCTTTCTTTTTTTTTTTTGTGGGGGAAAGGTGGAGAAAGTGGGTGGTGACGTTTGGCTTTTTATTTTTGTTGATGATTGCTTATTTACTTCTGATCTTCTTAAAGATATAGGTAAAAATTAAAGAAACATAAAAATAAAAGACATTTGCATATTTTTTTAAATTACACTGGACCATTATGAAGAATTAATTACTAATGATTAAAAAGACTTTTAATATTCGAATTGTTAAGAAGCATTTATTTTTTTTAGTATTTATGACAATTAAAAAGAAGAACTAAATCTTAAAGAAATATATCATGAATTATTTTTTTTATTTATTTTTGAGTTTTTTATATTAATAAATTTTATCTATCCTAAAGTTTAAGTAATGTTCACATTTTTTAATTTTTTTTCTATTGTTAACGAGCATAAAAATGACAAAAAATCACAAAAAGCTAAAAAAAATAAATAACTAAATAATTGATCAAAATTTTACGTGACATAAAAATCATTAACATACAAATTATGAAAATTAGATAAGAAAATAATTACGAATATATATTTTTTATAAAATATTTGGTCTTTCTTCTTAAATATGATACATGTAAAAAAATTGATTATTATTAATAATTTTAGTATTAAAAGTCTTTTTAATAGGACTTAATTAATGATCTTGAGTTCAAGTAATAAAAAACTGACATTTTCTATTCTCAACTTCTCCTCTCTTTCTAATTAAATATTTTTCTTATATAATCTTGTAGTAGAATAAGATTAACACATTTTTATGAAAATTTAATCAACAAAAAGAAAATTAGAACCAACTAATATTCACCATAATTATAGTTTGAAAAAAAAGTAATACTTACTTTTTAATGATTCGAATGAAATCTATAGACAACAATGAAAAGTATTTTAGTTAAAAATTATTACTCAAATCACCAACAATGAGATCTTTCTTCACTTTTGAACAGATATTCTTGTGTTCATCTGAAACTTTTCTTAAAAACTCAAACGTGGATCAACCTTGAACCGATACCAAACGACTCTGTAAGAATATATAAATCATGCTAAACAACCATCAAGTAAATTACATGCGAGTCCTGCACAGGCAGAAGAGAACACTATCACAGGTGGTGCCTGAATTGCAGAGAGGTCTATGTCAGTAAAGCTAAATCATTTAATCAAGCATACCCTTCCTAATTTGAAACTCCAATGCATACTCGATAACAATTTTTACTTTGGGGGAAAGAAATGCTTACATAAGTTCATCAAGGTAGCTTAGAATCTCCTGAAAATCACTTATTTTCCCACTGGCAGCAAGAAGTGAATGCTTTCCAATAAGCCTCAAACATTCAATGCTCTTGTACCGCAGAATAGATCCATATGAGCCTATCATTGACATAAATCCAAAGTGAGAGCAATGAATACTTTGCAGACAATCAGAAGGAAAATACTATATTGAAAAGCAAATATGTGCAGAATTTATTGTCAAAGCAGTTTCTAATTTCCTTAAGATTGTAAGTATTGAAGGCATTTTAGAATGGAGATATAGCCCAATTGAATAGTACAGTGAAAATTCAAGGAAAGAAGACCAAAATGTAGCACTAGAAAAGGCAATTTTAATCTCAATTGATCACATACCAGTGTAAATGAAGACACCCCTTTAATAACCAAATTTACCAAGATCATTCCCATCCTCTAGCAGTACGTGAACTATTCTGCAATCCAAATTGGGAGTGACCTATTTATCATGTATCAAATCATAATAAGAACTTAGAAGATATACTAACATAGCTTTAATTAATGTTAATGATGAATTCGTACAAACTAATAAGCATAAAATTGGGCCTGAAAACACATAATTAACTTACAAAAAAAAATATCAATCCAAAAGGTAAGAAACCAACAAATCAAGCCATCCAAATTCAAAGGCAATGCCCTTTGGATTTTGGAATAGTTTGAACACAAATCTCAATAGATCACATACCAGTCTAAATGAAAACACACATTTAACTATCAAATTTATCAAGATTGAACTAGAGAAAAACAAAATAAAAGCTATAAACTTTTATCAATCATGCAAAAGAGTTCAGCTAAAACTCTAAGAGAGCTGAAAAACAAAGTAAAAGCCAGTGTTAATGAAAATTCCCCTTTAAGTTTGAAATTTATCAAGATTGACCCACATAAAAATAAAATAAAAGATACAAACTTTCATCAATCATGCAGAAGAGTTCAGCTGAAACTCTAACAGAGCTGAAAAACAAAGTAAAACTTACACCCAAAAAAAGATAAAATTAAGACCAACCCACACTAATTCAAAATCAACTGATCACTTTTTTTCTCATCGAATTATCCAGACATGTTAGAGCAATAATTCCAGAATAGCTAATCCCTAATATAATTAGGATAAACAATCTCACTTCGTAAACTCAATTATACTTCCTTATTATCGTGGTAAGTTGATAACAAATAACAAATTGCAGATTGAACAACGACAATTCATAATGATACCTAATTGCTCAAGCAAGATCTATACATAATAGGAAATGTTAACAACGCTTTTCACTTCCTCTACTAAGTAAACAGATATTTTTCTGGTTAAATTTGGAATTATACGAAGAGAGGGACTGCCGAGATCGCCAGCGCACTTGGCAGAGTTGCAATCGGAGAAGCGAGAGGCGATGTCCTCAAACTTGGCTTTGCCAGAAAGGATGTCATCATGGAAGGCCTTTACTTGAAAGACGGCGCTGTTTCTGGTGGTCTTTTTGATGATCTGGCATTCTGTATCGTTCCACGATGCCTTGCGTCTCGAACCTTGGTGCTTCACCAGTATGTCTGATGCCCTAACCTCACCTCCATCACCACCGTGCCGGTTGCTAGACGACGACATCTTCTTCGTCTTCTTCAAATGCTCCTATGCTTCTCCTTTTGCTCCGCCGGCATCACCGGAGACTTCATCCTCTTCCGATCGGACTCTATCTTTGCCAGAATTCGAGAGAGAGCGTGAGAAGAGATGTCTGAGTGAGAGGGCTCTGAATCAGAATCGGATTCACGAAAAGGAAAATAGTGAGGAAGAGATAATATGTTCTCAATCAGAATCATTCTAACACCATCGTGCGGTCCACATCTATTGATCTAATGGAACCAGTATGCTAGAATTTTTGAACTTTTCTTCACCAAAAGATGTCTACCTCTAGACTCTTAAAGTATTAAGATAGAAAATTAATAATGTTAAATACATATAAACTAATAAAAGCAATTAAGTATTTGTTTAGAAATGATTAAATCGATAAAAAAAAGTTTATTAAATAAATATTTTTTTATTTTTTAGTCTATTTAGTAAATTTCTAATGATAAAAGTAAAAGTACTAAAAAAATAGAAAATATATTTTCTGAGAAATTACAATTTATATTTTTAATTTTTTTAAAAAGATATTTTTCACATCATAAATAAATAACAGAGTACTTTTAACTTATTTGACTTAAAAATATCTTTTTACACAAGATATTTAAATATAAAATTATAATACGGTTGAAAAAAATTACATGTTTTTAATGATCTTGGGTTTCATTATTTAAATTATTCAATACATTTTAATAAGTTGTAAGGAAAAAAATATATACCAAACAAAGCACATGCCTATATATAATAACCATGCTTTATTCAAAAACACAGAGAAACATACTCACACATAGAAATTTAAGTATACTAAAGAGAACAATAAGTTTCATAAACATCACAACTCTGGAAATGAGTTCATATTACATACCAAAATAGATCTATTGACAACATACTTTTCCAATTTTCCAACTACTTAACACAACTAAGCAAACTTCTGACAATTCTTTATAGACTTGGAATTATATTATAGATATCTATATATATTGTAATGAAGCTGATGATTAGCCACTACACTCATCCATCCTTTCAATAGCCTCGACAGTATTTTCACATTGTCCAAAGGTACGGCGAAGCTCTTTCCTAATAGTGAGAGGCTGATGATTCCCAAATATATTGGAACCTTGTGAGAACAAAATTCTTGCATGAAAATCATGGTTAACTGTATGCAAAGAGCACAACAAAATATAAGAACAACGAATGCAGAAGCAAAAAAAAAGAGATGAGAAAAAAATCAGATATCATCAAACTTTGAAGACTAATAAAACAAATATTAAACAATTAAGAAAAAAAACTTAAACGAAACATATGTATGCATATATGTATTATTGTTCACATAGTTTACTAAGAGATAAAGTATCAAAGTCCATTAGGTAAAGAAATACCCAACAATTCCAGTTTAGAGCAAAAATCGGTGAAACCTAATCCACTGGAGGACTTGAACTCTATGAACATTGAATGCTTGCATTGGACTGAAACTCAACTGGATTCTTAAATTCGAAAGAAAAATGAGGAACAAAGGGATCCAGATGAAATTTCTAAATGGAACAACAGAGGAATAACATCAGTAACTCTTAACACATGATACATGAAAAACACAAAACAATATAGCCAATTCAGGTTAACTTGATCAAAAATAAAGTGGACTAACTCAACATCAGATTTACATAATAATGTTATCACCTGCTGTTGATTATCATGGGTGGAGTCCTCCAAAAACTTTACAATATTAATATCATCACATATTGCACGAACAAAATGAAGAGATGTATTCAATTCATATCCAATGGGTCTAGGATCCACTATGAAGACAATTTTCTTGTTCATCAACTGAGAAATCATGCTATTCTGAATAGTGTAATCATCCATTGACTAAGGAAAAAAAAGAAAAGGTACATTAGCAAAATTCACATACCTGAACCGTAAATACTAAACTGAAAAGAAGGACAATTAAATTAAATTAAAACCAAAATCATTACTTTGGAAGAATTTCTTTCATCTATCAAAAAGACTGAACAACTCTTTTTGAGTATTTGCATCACCTCATCATCTTCAAGTATGAAAATATTGCTGCCATTTGAATGAAAACAATAATTTTGATGCAATACCTAAATAATGTAAACAAAAGAAAATATACACTGAGAAACATGTGCAGAAGATGCAATAAAGCAAAAAAAAAACTGGTACCAACAACTCCGAGAGATAAAATAGATACCTTCTTATGGCATCAACACACTCAATTCTACACATATAACAATAAAATACATTCCCAACATGACAAACAGATGCATTACACAAACAGCAGTAGTACCACCATTTCTGATGTTTCAGCACATCAATAATCTCACCAATGAAAAAACAGATCTGATCTTGTAGACAAACAGTAATCCGTATATTATCATACATGTTTTTATCATACTACACATGCTGAAACATAGTTGACATGTTTGAAAACATAAACATAAATACTAACATTTTTTGATGAGAAAGCATATATTTTATTACAAAAAATGTCAGCAAGCATCTCTTTAATGATATGTACTTGTATTGGAACACCAGAGATGACTTGGTTGTCATCATTTTCAAGCTGTCCATACCGAGAGAAGTCTTCAAATATTGGGCTAAAGGCCAAATCAGAACTAACATCCTTAAAATTGAAAAGGAAAACATGAATTGTAAAACGCAACCAACTTTTTAAACTATAAATCATGTTGGCATGTAAAGGACATCACTTAAAACAATAGCCTAAGAATTAGAAACTGGGGATCAACAAAGTATATCTAAAAATGATTCCTCCACTTCATATTTAACATAAAAAAGAGTTCTCACCTTGATGAACTGATCAACCTGAAGTTTGTTGAAAAAATGTGCATCACTAATGATATTGATGACTTTAAAGGTACCGCAATAACCCGGAGTGTTAATCCTCTTTGCTTGAATTTTGAAAACAGTCTCTTTCCCAATGAGTTGATGAAAAAATTATGGACAGTATTGGTGCTCAATTTTCTGTCATAGATATTGAAAAGTGATCACTAATTAATGGACGAAATTGAGGAATAAGAAATAGTTATTGATAGAGTATACAGCAATAAAATTTAAGAGCATTAACCATACATCCATTTCATCTTCTAACAACAGAAACACATCAGAACAGGTTCTCCCTAATAGCTTAGTGGCTGCACTATCTAACAAGACAAACATTCCACAAGAAGTCTCGTCTTCAACAAGTATCTTAATCCTGTAACTATAACCAGGAAAGTAAATATCAGACTAATCTATTTGTCAGCCTCAGAATAGGCTGATACATGAAGCTTACTTATATTATTGAATCGGAACAGATGAAAGAAAATTTCTAAATCATAACCTGGATTTACCTGATCATAAAATGCTGGACCTCTCTGTTGCACAGCTGATAATGAAACACATTATCATCACCTACAATTGGATGACCACAATCACAAGAAAAGACCCACCACTCTGAATCTTCAACAATCTCTTTAATTTTTTCAACCACAAAGAATTGTCCATCCTATTAAGACAAAAAATTTATGAATTGAATGGACAAAGCATGTCTACAATATGCAAAAATCAATTAACATCAATACTTCTTACATAGCACTAAAAGATGTTAAAAAACTAATAGTACACACCTCATTGTTGCCCTTAAGATTAGCAATAGTCCGTATTAGCTTCCAATGAAAAGATTCATCATCAATTACAGATACTAAATCCTCAATCTCATTACTACGGAGTCTACTAAAATGGTGGCTTGCAATACGGTATCTATGAAAAAAGAAAATTAATATTAGCATAAAAGAATTTCAGGAAGATAGCTAGAGAGAGAGAGAGTGTGTGAGAAAGAGAGAGGGAGTGAGTGAGTGAGCAATAGAGAGAGAGAGAGAGAGAGAGAGAGAGAGAGAAAGTGTGTGTGTGTGTGTGTGTGTGTGTATGAGTGAGCGATAGAGAGAGATGCAGAAATTTTCAATTCAGAGAGACAAAATTTAAGGAGAATTGAATCCAACTAACTGATTCAGAAAATTCACAGTTTCCTACATATCAGGGTTGATTGAAACCCGAGAAATATTGATCATATTTTGGAGACTGACTTTATCTACAAATCACAGAAGACAATAAGAAGAAATTAATTCATAAAGAAACAATTCATTGGTAAACAAAAATTTATAAACAAATCAAACTGAGACATGTGTGCAACATGGACAACTTTTCACCTCTATTGACTTTGATCTTGAAAGATTGCAACATAAGAATGGGTGGTCTCTGATACTTTTTCAAATTATTGATGTCTATAAGAGCAAAACAGTCACCAACAAGATTGCAGGAGATTTTCTTCCTGGGTAATGATTATAATAAATGAGCGACAACAATAGAATAATTCAACAGTAAAAAAAACATGAAAAATAGGCATAACATAATTTAAAAAAGGATGAAAACAGAAAGGCAATGGATACCCATCAGCAAAAACTTCAAGGATGATAACTTTTAATATCTTGCTATTACACTCAACATCCGTTTTCCTTTTCAATCCGCATAGGACCCCAACAAAATCTGTTTAGTTAAATTATAGCAGAAAAGATTAAATCGTCTAATACAATACCACGAGACATTTCCTTGAGTTGTTATTAGTCTCAATTTAAAACACCTTTATACCGGGTCAAATTTGAAAAAGCAAAACTTACCTATTAAGTACTCATAATCAGTGCGCTCTCGTCCATAGAAGTTAGACTTAAACCAGGATTAGGTATGACTTTACTTGCAGCTGCAACAACAGAGGTACTACACTTGAAAAGGATGCGGTACTGATGTCTTGTAACCCTGACCAATCCACCATTAGGTATCACTTTGAAGTCAGAAATAATGAATACATCTCCTTCTTTTAACTGATGAATAAAAGTTGTGATCAAATCATCCTCAACAGTTGCTTGGACTTTGTGGTGTTGAAAATTAAAAAAGAGAAAAAAATCATCTGAGCATTTCTAAATATCATACCATGACATATTACATAGTAAAACTTATCACATACACAATTTTAAAATACAGAATTTAGTTAACTAAAAAGTGAGTTCTTGATAGAACACACACACACACACACACACACACACACACACACACACACATACTCACCTGCTTATCCATCAAGACCATATGTAAGAGTTTCTGCATATTTTCATCAACAATGCTAGCATCTTCCCAAATAGTCAAGATCTTAGCCTCAATACTCCAAGCTTCCTTCCATGGAGAGATTTTCTGAAGAGGGTCAATAGTAAGACTTATCTTATCATTAAATAGTAAAGATGAAAGAATGTGGATGAAAAAAACAAAAAACAAAATCTCGACAAGAGAAAACTGTGTGGGATTTGAGTCTTATCTCAATGGAAGGGAATGCAAGGGAAAAAAGGCAAGTAAAGAACAAGTAATAGCTCTTGAAAAATCTCCACAATACTCCATCACCTCATCACTACTTATAGCAGAGAAATGAACAAGTTTGTAAGGCAAAGCTTGTAGAATACATTTCTGTTGAACTCCTTGGCTAGATTGATTGATTGATTGACATATGACATTCAATGTGTCCATAGGTAATTAAATTAGATATACTCATACCTCTATATAATATAGGTATGTCATATCAACCTATCTATCAATCTATATACATCTATCTATCTATTTATAAAGAAACCATACCTACTGATTGATCCTATCTTTGACTATATAATAATACTATTCCAAATAAGTATGACTGGTGAAATAGAAGAGATGTCAACTTATTGGCAATCAGAAACATAGATTACATTATTGAAATTGAAAATTGATAAATATGAACAGATAGTCAGCATTCAAGAGTTTGATGTTCACCTGTTTGCTTAAAAAGAAATCAAAGAAACACCATTCAATAAGAGGAAGTTAGATCTAGACATTAACAATAGTTAACCATAGTTAACTCAAAAACCAACAATTAGAAATCCATCTCTATTAATAACATCAAAATATTAATGAAATTAATCAACTCTTGAGTCCAATCATTAAATCAAGAAGACAACAATAAGAAACCAAGAAAATTAACTCAGATAAAGAACAACAAAAATATTTTATCCAATTGAATCAATTAAACCTAGAAAATAAAACCAAAGTAGCACTGAATTAGAGGATGTACAAAATTAACTAACAAATCCAAAGTACAACCATGAATAATTAACCAAACAAAAGCAACATCCCCTGTTAATAATTATCACAAAGAAAAAAAAAACAGCAACGTAGCAATTAAAGCAAAATAAACCAATACTAAATATTCGACACTATGACACTGATCATACCCAATATCAAATCAAACTACACTAAGAAAAACGGATGATCACATCAAGCGCAAAAATAACACAACAAAAAACCCTCCACAAACTTAAAAATCAAACGAACAATAAATTTCACCGCGGCATGGTCATGGGGATAGTTGAAACGGCAGCGGGAACCATAGCCACAAAATCCAGTCCTCAAATAGTAGATACAATCAGACTCATCAAACCTTTGGAAAACCCATCAGCAACAGAATAAGTAGCCTCAGCTTTGCAAAGGAGCAAGTTTGTTTCATTTTTGGAAAACCCATGATAAATGTTAGATTCTGTGGGAAACCCATTAATCAGTTTGGGGAATAATAACTCATGATAAATGTTAGGTAATGTCCTTCAAGCCTTGTGACAAGTGTAAAAACCTGTTTTTGGGATTAATTAGAAGAGAGAGAAGCCCCCTGATTGATGAACAGCATCCATGGCGACTCTCTTTGAATTACACAACCAACAAACAAAATCGATGACCTCAAGAGAAGAGTTCCGAGCTCTGGGTACTTGGCTTTCTGAATCTGGAGAAGACGAGTGCGAGCGAGTGATCCTTGAAGTGACGAAAATGAAATCGAGTTTCAAAGTGAGAATGAAAAAGAGAGGAAGGAACCCGTAAATGAAGATAATTCAAAAACTGAGAAGATATATATTTTTTAATAACAATTAAATTTAACCTTAGCTTGAAATACATTTAAAAATGGTAATGAAAATCATTTTATTAAGCAGCATCTATATTTTTTTCGCCGATTATCATTTTTTCTTTTTTTGGATAATGATTAATAATTAATTAATTATTGCACCAGTTCATTTGAAATTGGTAAAATAAACGCATATTTTTTCTTGTAATTAAAAAGAAATTTCATTAAATACATAAATATCATAGTTATATCCACATTAGAATTCAAAAGACACTAACATTGTATTACAAATCAAACAACAATTTAAAGTAATATATGAACATATTAAACTAAAAAGCATGCAGATCCTCCACAGCCTCATGATCGCTTCCACATTGGCTGAAAGCATCTTCAACTTCAGAGCATAGAATCATCCAGAACATGAATCTGAACAAAATTGAAATCCTCTCAGTTATTGATATTTTAAACACTAATAATTGAACAAATTATAAAAACTATACAGCAGACCTTATGCTCATTCATCTCAGCAGCAGCCTCAAAAACATTAATAACAGAGGCATCATCCCAGATTTGTTGAACAATATACACAGATCGATTCATCTCATAACCCACAGGCCTAATATCAACCATGAATATAACGTTTTTGTGCAAAAGACTTGAAATGAGTTTCAATGGAACAACTTTGCAATAAGATCCCTAAAAAAAGAAAAAAAAACAAAATACTTAACAAATAGCATAATAATAATTTATGTTTTTCATAGGAATGTCAAAAGAAACAAACTAACTATATCTATATCTATATCTATATCTATATACCAATTAAAACCACAATTGAATGACAACATGATTCAACTCTAGATGATTATCTAAAAAGCTCGAGCATCTTGTCTTTATTATTTGGACGACTTCACAATCTTTAAGAACAAATATATTGTTGCCATTTGCATGAGACACTACAACCTTTAAGCAAAATCTTGAAAACCATGAGAAACAAGGAAAATTTGAGTTAACATTGAAATAATAATTAGTTACCAAAACAGAATAAAATTAAAGAACAAAACACCTTGGGACAGCATCAATGCATTGAAGCTGATATAGATCACATGATAAAATATTTTTATTAGTTGACACAAGAGAACCACATAAACAAGTTGAGAACCACCACTTATGATTCTTCAAAACAGATGATATAGTTCACAGAATAAAAACGAAACCACCCTGCCAGCAAAGAAAAAAATGATTACAGCATTTTAAATTTCAAATAATTTACAAAAATATCATTTACTAACTTTTCAGGGTATGATATAACAAGAATAACAAAAACAAATGATCTAAGAGATTTTATTGCAAATGAGGAAAAAATATACGTTCTCAGCATCAGAATAGCAGCAATTGGGTGAAATAAGATCAGTAATAATATCTTCAATAGTTTCTGATTGAATAGAATTATCACACACTACTTGAGTCTTGTAATCTTTGCCAGTTGCATACTGCAAGTAGGTGTCATAGATTGGTGGAAAAATGGGACCGTGAAGCCTTGCCTGGGATAATTTGGTTAGAATAAGTATCAAATGCATTGATTGTGAAAAAAAAATGCATGAACATGTTGTAACATAGGGTGAGGAATCATACATTGATATAATCATCGGTTGCAGCTATTTCCAGATTATGACTAAAGACATTTACAATTTTAAAGCACCCGGAGTAATCTGGATCAACTGCATAATAAATTTCAACCTTGAAAACTTTCTCCTCTCCAATAATATCATCAAACATTTGTGGAGAATATGACCGACAGACCTTGGGAGTTTAATATAAAAGAATCAATAAACTTGAACACAAAAAAATAATAAAGATTAAATGAGGTTAGCTATGAAAGAGTTCATACTGCAAGCACACTATGATCAACAGGAAATTCTTCTTCTATCCTGAGAAATGCTTCAGAATAGGTTTTTCCAAATAGTTTTGTTGTCGCATTATCAAGCAGAACAAACAAAACAGCACACCCACCATGGTGAATCTTTACCCAAATCCCATATCTAACACAATTAACAACCAAGAATGATAACTAAAACCAAGAAATCTGCTTAACAACACATAGAGTGATGCATAACAAAGAACTAACAAAAAATTCAAAAGATTGATAATTAATCTATTCCATAATAGAGTTACATATGAACCTCACTTGACCATAACATGTTCAACACATGAACCACAAGCATCACAAAAGTAGAGATCCTCATGCTCAACAACAGCATGACCACACACACATGAGTAGTACCACCAATCTGGTTCATCCATAACTTCCTTAATTGTCCCAATAACAAAGTAATGAGAATCCTGTAAAATTTTAAAAACAATGATATACTATAGAATAATGATTAACAAACCAGATTATGAAACCCGACACACATGTTTAAGAAATTCAAGTTTAAGTATTAAATGGAGAGTTTGCAAATCTAAAATAGTACCCCATTATCTGCATGAAGATCTTGAATATTACTGATCTCTTTGGGATTGAAATAATCACCATCAACTTTAGAAACTAAGTATCCAAGGTCATTGGTCACAAGTCTTGAGAATCAATAACTGGCTACACTAAATCTACATACAACATATAATAACTAATCTTCATAACACAAAATATATACATGAATACCAACAAAATAAGCATAGCAGGTTGTAGCTTTTCAATATTTTTATCACAACTAACCTGCTTAGGAACTCAACAGACTTAGGAATGTCGGGATTAATGAATAACCTAGAGACATTTATCACATTCTGTAGGATTACCCCCTTGCATGCAAGAATCATATTCTATTAGCATCAAACCATATTTAAATTAAAAGGTCAAAAAGCAGAAAAGTAAATATTAGAGTAAAAATTTGCTGAATATGCCTGAAACTAACCTTCAATGGCTTTGATTTTAAAAGACTCGAGGACAATCAGCGAGATCTTGGATATTTTTGTAAGTTATCATATTCTAACAGATCACAAGCATTTCTAAACACATTGCATTGTACCTTTTTGCTGAACAGATAAGTTTCAAAAGATCAAAAGGATCTAACTATATATTTATTGTTATAAACATAAAGGCTGGAACAAAAAAAAATAGAATTAATAGAAGATAACTACTGATATGGGAGAAAGTGAGAGAGATATTACCCATCAGTAAAAACTTCTAGCACAACTGCTTTGATCACCTTCCCATATGATGCTACATCTTTCTTTTTGAACACCAGTAATGATCCCAACAAAGTCTAATAATTAGATTGAAACATATACAAATTTGAATCAGAAACCACACTTTTTAAAACATAATACTATGATTCTAAAAGGGAAAAGCAAGAAAGTTGTACAAACCAATGAGGAAATTGCTATCCTTTGTCATTGATCAATTTCATCTATTGATTTAAAACACAAACCCAAATGAGGTATCCTTGGAGATACCACAGAAACAATAAAGGTCTTGTATTGGAACAAAAGTCTAAACTGATGTTTCATCACTCTGTTCAAACCAGTGTTTGGTACAACTGTAAAATGGGTCATCAAGTACACATTCCTTTCATTTAGAGACACGGCAAAATTTGATATAAGCTGATCTCTAATCGTTGCTTGGATCTTGTGTAACTGCAGTTGAAAAAAAATACTTCATATTTTGAATTTATTAACTTATTTAGGTATCCAAACACCATAAAGACACTTGATTAAAAAAATAAAACAACAAAAACATATCACTTTGCAACAAAAAAAATCCCTTATGCATATTTTTAAAAAAAAAAAGAAAAGTTGCAACAACTTAAGGAAATGCTAACATAAAACAAAATTGACCTTCTCATCCATTAAGACCATATGCAACAGATTTTGAGAAGGATCTAAAGTAGGATTCTTGTGGTACCACAACTTCATAACTTTAACATTCACTTTCCATGATTCTCTCAATGGAGTGATTTTTTCCACCAGATTAACACGGTTATTCATTCTCAACATATATAGGATAAGAACACCAAAAGGAGAAAATATACAGAGAAAAATTCAGAACTAAGATGAGAAGATAAACAGATGAGTTGGAGTTATAAACTCCCAAAGTTAACAAACACTAAAGCTTAGAATATAAGCTTCACATATGGGACAGAGATAGACTAATAGGCATATATAGATTGATATGACTACACACATCATTTAGGAAGATATCCCAAGTAACCAAATACTCATGGGAAAAGAGCAAAAACATTATGGGAAGAGGCCTGTTACAAATTACCAAATACCTACCACATATATTTGATTTGACAATTCACAATAAAGCAAAAATAGAATTTCATCAGTCAACTATACCTAACACTACAGTTAACTTCAGTCCAATAGCAGAAAGAAAATTATATAATTTATAATGAGCAAACCCCCCAGAAAAAAATTATTTCACAGAAACACCAAGAGCACAAACATAGGAGAGAACCATTGATTTTGAAAAACAAGTAACAATCACCATGATTAAATCAGAAACCAAACAACTCAAAATTAAACGATGGATCCAGAAAACAGTAACAATTAACACAAAAAAATTGAAACTGGAGAAGGAATCGAGAAAGAGATTGAAAAGGAGGAGAATGGAACCATAGCCCACATATACCTCTTGAACCGCGTTGGCAACGTCTGCTATCCAAAACGAAGAAATCGAGATGGAGAATGAGGTATGATCGACAGAGAGAGACAGAGGAAACTTGGGGAGAAGGAACATACGCAACGAAGAGAACAACACCCTCATGCTGGGATCGAATGGAATCGCAGAGATACCCATACCTTCCCTGCATGTGGCCAAAACCGAGGAGAGAAGACGAAACCTCAGTCAATAGAGGGGGTAACGGACATGGTGCGACAGATGGAGATTGGGTTAGGGATGAAGAAGATGGGGTGAGGTCGAAACGTCTTTTAGGGATCCTAATGAAATGAAAGCGATGAATTTGGTAAAACAAAATTAGAATAACTCACATTATCTGACTTTAATTATGTTTATGGTTGAATTGAGATGATTATATTAATAAAAACAAAATCCTGCAACCAAGTGTTTTTAGACTCATAGTAAAAAAAAATATCAATAATTTTAGATATTTAATTTTTTAATTTTTTGCAAATTCAATGTATTAAAAAAAACAATTTGAATTTATTTTTTTAAGAAATAAAAATCTGGTTCATCTGTTAAAAAAGATACGTTTTAACTAAAAAAAATCATTGAGATCTGGATAAATTAACCAAATTATGTAAAGAGGTGCCAAGAAAAAATTGATATATGACATTATAAAAATGTTACTACTAATAATATATTTATTACTTAAATATATATGTTAGAAATAACAAAAATAAAATAAAATTGCATGGATAGAGTCTAATTTAGATTAAAATTAAATTTTTTTATGACAGCTTAAAATCAAATTTGCACTAGTATTATTTGACTATTCTTTGTATAAAAAGATAAATAATTATTTTTTATTAATAAAATCATAATATTTTATTTTTATTGATATATTAACAATATAGTTTCTTTCAATTTATTTGAAAAAAATATCAAATTTAAAAAAATAAATAATCAAAATTTTTAATAAATTTTAATACGTTCAAAACCACATAATCAAGTAAATTTTTGATATGGGATAAAATAACTGGATTTAAAAAATGGCTTTTTAAACAAAAAAAAAATCAAAATAAAATATAAAAATATGAAGCATCAATTTTATCCACTAAAAAAGAATATCATCTGACTTTTTTTTTCTAATAAAAGATATAATCTACATTAAAATAATCAAATTTTTTTTGACAAATTAAAATCAAATTTGCATTGATATCATTTGACTTTTCTTTCTAATAAAAGATAAATAATTGTTTTCTATTAATAAAATGGTCATATCTTATTTTTATTAATATATTAACGATATATTTTCTTTATGTTTTTTTGGAAAAAAAAATATCAAATTAAAAAAAGTAAATAACTAAGTTTTTAATAAAATTGAATATTTTCAAAACCACATAGTCAAGTAACTTTTCAGACAAAATAACTGTATTTGAAAAATGGCTTTTTAAACAAAAAAAAATGAATCAAAATAAAATATGAAAATATAAATCATCAAATTTATCTACTAAAAAAGAGGGTATCTTTTAAATGAGCACAACAATTATGTGCTTATAGAATATCCCATATTTATATAAACCATTTGATTATATTATATAGAAATCAAAGGTTAATATAAAAGAAGAACATTGTACACTCTAATAAATGCATAACATTTTAGTGCATAATTAAGTACTTTAAATATCAATACTCTAATACAAAATATTTTTTGATACAAAGAATTTGTATCAAATTTAAGAGTGAAATAATATTAAACTCGTGCAAAATTATTTTGCACTAAAATAAAATATTTAAAATATCAGACATTAAATTAGAATTTGGCTTAAATATTAAAACCAAAATAATAATAAAAAAATAGAAGACAGAAGGCAGCAAGAAAAATTGATACATAAAATCTGGATGATCATGTTAAAATAATTATGATTGATGATATTTTTTTAATAGGTAATTATGAAATTATTTTTTAATAAATTTTTACGTGTTCAACTATTAAAAATTAAATGAATTTGGTTTATTATAATAACTAATGTAATTATTTTTTAATAATGTAAAATAATTTAATTATTTTCAAGGAATATAAAATAATTTAATTTCTTACATTATGTTATTAAGAATAGTATAGTATAATAATTAATTTTAATAAATGAAAAATATTTTGATATGTATTGATATGTTTTATATTTATTTTAAAGTAAAAGATTATACTTGCCATTCTTAAAATACCATGTATTAAAATATATTTATGTATATATATATATATATATATATATATATATATATATATATATATATATATATATATATATGAATATATTCTACATTTATAAAGCGTATGAATACTCTTCTTTCATAACATCTTTAATATTCATTTAATAGAATCTAATCGTCCATAAAAAATCGTGCATCTAGTGCATACAAAATGGTTGAGACTATTTTAGATATACCCTAAAGAAGATGTCCCTTTCCAAAGAAAACGTACACCAAAACAAAACTATAAATAACACAGATAAGATTAGAAAATACAACATTTTCAGTCCTGGTAGGATCAACTAATCCTTCATCACAAAGTAAAATCTTCAAACAATTTCTATTCCTAACTCAGGAAAGAGCTACATAAAGTTGACCGTGACAAAACATAGGACGACGCAAGAAAAAACTGACTGTTGATAATGTCTGACCCTGGCTTTTGTTGATTGTCATCGCAAACGACAGAAAAACTGGGAATTGACAGCATTAGAATTTAAACGGTATAACCGTATCACTGGGAATCAAATTCATTCTGGTGATAAAAACTTTATCCCCAACATTACTACCAGAAACAATATCCGCACCGATCACATTTGTCCCTAGATCTCGCACAACAAGTCGAGTCCCATTACACAAACCCCCAGCTGGGTCAACATTCCTCAACAAAATAATAGGCACGCCTATTTTCAACTTCAATGAATGATTAGGTAGACCAGAACACCTAATCTAATTCAAGAATTCAACATTTATCCAATCAACTTCAACATCAGAATAGGCATTACTACCACATATCGAATCAACACTGAGATAATTTTTCTCCTCACCAGGCAACAAGTCAACTATATAATTGTTTATCTCTTCAACATTCTCGATAGTCGGAGCTAGTATTTTCCTATCCTGGAAAAAGCTTGGATCATGAAAATTTTGAACCAAATTCGGATAGATTGTATTTAGAATATCTTCCACTGAATTTTCCAAAACAAGAATGATTAGATCAGAAGGAATATCAACAAGAAGTTTGTCATTGACCAGAGTTCCACATAGACCTTCACCGATATGAAGTATCCAATCTAAAAACGACCTTAACACCTGAGCAGTTGATTGTTCCAATCCACTTGCTAACCTCATATTTTTGGTCAATCGCAAAACTTCACAGTATTTCCAAAGGACAGAAGAATTTATGGACGCTATCACAATCTCAGCACAAGAACCTTTTGGAATAATTGGCAAGACCTGCCTGAAATCACCACCAAGAACGACTACCTTCCAACCAAAAGGTAAATCTTTATTTCTATCAGAGACCGAAACCATTATATCCCACAACGTCCTATCGAGCGCTTCAAATGCTAATTTGTTAGTCATCGGTGCCTCATCCCAAATAATCTAATCGGCCAATCAGACTACCTCAGCTTTTGGACTATCCTTCTTAATCCGACAAACAGTGTCTTCAGTCAGCTCAACAGGAATATAGAACATAGAATGCGCCGTCTTACCACTAGGTAACAACAGAGAAGCAATACCGCTAGAAGCAACATTTATAACAATCTTTTTCTCAGATCGCAATTTAGCTGACAAAACTCTGTATAAAAAAGTTTTTCCAGTGCCACCAAACCCATAGACAAAAAAGAATCCGTGCCTCTTATTCGAAACACAATCAATAATTTTATCGTAGACCACCCTCTGTTCTTCATTTAACTTGGAGACATTTGCATCGTGCTCACGAGTCAAAGAAACAGTATCATACTACAACTCACGCAACAGCATCAAATTGCTAAATTGAGAGACTAAAGATTTATTAGGAACTGGCATGCCAGCATAATTTCTCAATGATTTTCCATTACTCTGCAATAGTTTCTCAATCTCCAACAAACAAAATGCATGCAACTCGTCCTGACTCATCGTTAGATCTACGTTTAACAATAATTAATAAAATATTAGCACCATAATATCATTTCTGTACTGTGCGCGTGCGTGTGTGCCTGCCTGTCATATAATAAACTCATGATGAACAAAATTCTTACCGAGATATTGCAGCTCATATCTTCTGCGATAAAGAATATCATCAGACAAATAAGCCCAAGTTTGTTCCCAAATTGACAGAGGTCTTCCCATCGAACCAGATAGCAACAACATCACAAAAACCCTCCTTAGCTATGCAGCTGACACTAACTCGGCGACTTCCTTAATAGCAGAAACATACTTCTTATCATCTATCAAGAATCTCATGGTGGAACATGCCTCTTGAAATGTATCATAAGTAACACCATTCACGGTTCTTATACTTTAAAAACTGGTACAACCTCTCTGCACATTCAAAAGCATCCGTATGTAGAAAAGTTCACCAGATGAGGGATGAGTGAAACTCTATCTTCCAATTGAGAATCCCCTCTGTCTTGGCTTCCACTCCTTGCTATTCGAACAATAGACAAATTTTCCTGGATATTCAACATATGTTAAAGACCGCCCCTTCGGGAACCGCCTGTTGGCCATCATCCAACCCGTAAACATCGTCAGCAAATCTTTGTTGCGTAAATAAACATGAGTAGTGATATCAGCATCATCGAATACAACATGTTGCTGGTTCGGCAAGTGAAAAGTCAACCTCTGTACCGCCGGCCATCTATGATGAATATCATAAGCAAAAATTCTCCACATGGATTTAGACGGTGATAAATAACGACAATAGTAATACTGTTTGATCTCATCAACCACCTGAGAAGATTCACCAACATCATATGTTTCTCCAACAGTTGTAGTCACCCGATCCGGACCCTTATTGACATACTTAAAAAGATACTTAATCACGTTTGACTTGTTACAGAACTCAAGATTTATGTGAGCTTGATATTTCATTAACAGCAGTGGATTATAGGGCACAACAAATCTGTTATCAATATCAACGTCGTTGATCTTCACTGTGACACACGTATTATGACGTTTATATATTGGATAGCCATCCTCATCAAAGCTCGTTTGCTCAACGAATCTTTTTGGATAAAATTTTGAGCACTTACCATCTTTCATGCAAGGAGAACTCGGTCTAAGTCGACCGCATGGACCATGGATCATGTACTTGGTGGCGACATTATAAAGAGACAAAAATTTCTGGGGATTGGGTAGCTCAACACAGATGAATTCATCAACAATTTCAACACTTTGTAAGTTGTTTCCACGTTAAGCCAAAGTAACATGTGTGCATGCGGTAGACCTCTTTTTTGGAACTCAATAGTATACATACATAAAAAATACAAAACATCCTAAAGAAGCCAGACAACTACATGTCCGAAGACAACATACAGAGATTGAGATGCTAAGTGAGAAAAGAACATACCTGCATTAAGTGGACCAAAAAAACACACCTTCATTGAGATTGCTAAGGAGACACTTCAACTTGGCATGAAAGACACGACAAGAGATATCAGGATGATCAGCGATGGGAATTCGCTCTCGCTCTGTGAATCGCTGAAATTCAGGCCAATTTGGATTACACGTAATAGTAAGGAATAAATATGGATAGCCAAAATGTTTACAAATTGCCATGGCATCCTAACAACGATTAAACATATAACGTCTACCACCAGTGAAGGACAAAGGCAAAATGATTCATGTCCCAATTGAAGAAGTTTCGTCATCACCACGACGCATAGCCTCCTTTATTCCTTGAAGGACTTCTCCTCTAATTATACTTTGCTTCATTCTAATCTCATGCAACCTTTGGGACTCAATCATGGTGAAACAATCAACAACAAATTGCTGAAATAACCGTCTACACTTGCGAATAATTCCATCTTCGTGTTCCTTAATCTGGAGACGAAAACATATGAATTTCCTGAGGAAAACCCTTGTTCTCCTTCCAGGAACATATCCAGGCTGTTCACCTCGATAACCAATGTTCAGCTGGTAACCATCCTCGCCATATGGAAACAACAAAGGATATTGTAAGGGCCAATACAGAGCATGAGTTTCATAAATACGTTGCAACTGACCACCAGTAGATCGAACAATAATGTCACGGCCATGATTTGACGAATCAAAATCTCCAACAATCAAAGCAGCAACTTCATCGCAAGAGGGAGCATTGTAAATTCTTCGATCAACCTTCTTTTGCGAATACAGCTTCAAAGAGAAAATCTCAGATGGATGACACTGATAGAATTCTCTGACTCTTCGAAATGACTGTGCTATGACATTATAAGTATCGATCATTTGCAACAACTTAGCTATCAATTCTTTATCTATCTTAGATGTTTGCCTAAAACAAATATACATTAACAACAAAAATATATTTAAAAACCACACAGAATACAATTGTCATATATTTTGATATATCATTATTAGCAAAAAAAGACCAATAAGACTTTATAACGAGAACAAAATATAGTATAGCTATCATATCACAGCTATAAACATGTTTTCCAATACAAATAACACTAAAATATCAGGAAAATACAATAAAAAGACTAAGCACCAAAATTTCAAACACACATACCCAAAGATTCGCTGCCTATGCATTATCTCATGCTGAGTGTCGTATATATATAACTGGGCAAATTTAGGCTTCTGACCAGCATCTGGGAGCAAACTTCCAATCCAATGATAATTTTAACCACTTATTATAAACTGCGGTGGACCCCTCCCATTATTCACTGAATCCAATACCTTACCGCCAAGAGACGTGAAGGCAAACATACTATTATAAGATCGAATATTTTTTTGGAAGTACAAACTCTTGCTATCATGTCCGTTAATCAAATTATATAACAGATCTGGGGGCTTTCGGAGATAAGGTAATTGAATTTTTTCTTTTGAGCAACAAACAGTAAAAACAGGACGATTAACTGTAGAGTCTCTTTCAACACGTTCTAATAACCAGAAACACGCGCTACAAAGTGAACATTCATAGTTAGGATCACCAACATCAAGGCAACCTGGCAAAGATAAGGTCGAAAAAAATATGCACAACAACAAAAGAATTTCATCTCAATTATGTGGCACGAAATATATTCAACATAAAATGAATAAACCATTAGCATACAGATATAATATAGACTAAATACTTAACTCCTTTAAATTTTGTCAAAAAAAATGTATGACAAAACACTACTTCTATTTTACACTGACTGAATAATATCTCATCACAGGAGCACAATGAAATCTTTTAGCACTAAGCAAATAAGAATAATATTTTACTATTCTTGAATAATAAATGATTTAAGAAAGAGAACGTATCTTGTATCTCACTTTGCAAGAACAGAGCATGATCAATAACAGAACCAACTTGACTGAATAAATTTATCGAAGGATCATATATTTCTGATTGGTCTATATCATCCATTTTTATTTAAAATAACACAAACTTATGTAAATATATATTCGACAACAAAATATAAAAAAGATTAATGATGAAATAAGAAATCAATTAATTATCTAATAATCAACATCCAAATTAAACATTAAAAATGTAATAAACTATGAAAACAAATGAAGATTAAACATTAATTTATCAAATAACTAAATATAAATAAAGCTAAATGCACATTCAAGAACAGTTTGATTTTTGCTAACATTAGAATAAACTTTGTTTCATTATTTTAATCACTCATACTAACTATGAAGGTTCAAATTAAATAATCTAAATTACTATTAGAATTATCTTGTATTTTTTTTGAGACTTTAATGACTCAATTGGTCAATAGAATGTTATAAAATTTTGAACCAAGTGCCTATATTTTTTTTACTTTAATTGAGTTATTCCACAATTTTTTTTTGAATTGGCTGCCAAGAATTTCCTTTTCTTTTAATTGAATCCATGCACCATATTCTTTGTTATAAACATCTCCTTATACAATTGACCGAATCACTATCAAGAGAGGCATAATTAAAAAAACTAAAGAAAAAAAATTGACGAACAGAACTGAAAGAAAAAATATTTATATGGAACTAATAGAAGATTTCCAAAAATTAGAGGAACCCACAGAATAGTTAAATTTTTTTTAAGATACAACTATTGATTATGACATAAAATTAAGAAAGTTTCAACAAATACCCCTTGTCTATTATTTAGCTAGAAAAGTTAATTAATTAACTAATTACATGAATCCAATTATATAACCAAAAAACCCTTCATATTGTCCAAAACGAGAATAAACACTAATTAAACAATTTAATAACCTCTATTACTTGTGTATGTTTGAAACAACTATATAAATTAAGCCTATCTACTGATCTAAATGATTCCATAAAGAATTTTATAATGGCATTAATTATTTCAACAAGATAAGACAACTGGTCAGGCTTACGCTAGCTAATCTAATTACCTTCAGTAACTGTGCGCTTTGAATCAATTATTAACTATTTTAATGACTTTCGGCCATGTAAACAACAACAAAAAAAAACAATTTCGCGATTATGTTAGCTAATTTACTGCATAGCTTTAAAACAAAGACTTATATAATAACTTTCCAAACATAAAATAACTTATTTAAAAGTTGTTATTAATAAAAGTTCTTATATTTTAAACCCTTTTTTAAAAGAACTTATTTATGAAGTTTAGCCAGACTGGCTCTAATATTTAAAATAAACCTTTTAGGTGTAAAAGTGTAGAAAAATAATAATAAATCAGTAAACCAATCTGTTATTAGATATAAATCAAAAGAACTTAAAATATAATTTAACAAAAATAAAATTGGACAAGGATAAAATACTTAAAGATAATATTATACCTGACAAAACAAGATTTGAACTCTGATTAACATTCTGGGACACCTCAACTAAATTTTCTAAAAAATAAAAGCAAACAGAAACATTGGAATAATATAAAAAAATAGATAAATTAATAAGAACACAAAGATTAACTACAAAAATATAAGTAGAGTAATAAAAATTACACAAATAATCATTCAAAGAGAGAGCAGGCATCGAGGAATCGAGGACCTCTAAAATATTACAAAACAAAAATAAATTACAATGACTCCCATAGATATCAAATCACTGAAAGTTGGAGCAAAAAACATTAAAATTATCACGAAGGTCAATTCAGTACTAACCTTTTGCATTTCGATGGTGACTTTGTGTTCGCTTTCTTTTCAAAGAATTTCGTCTATATTCTCTAGCACGAACAGAATTATGAGACATCTTTGTTACTCGTACTAAATAAAACAAGAGGTTGAAACATAAATCGAAAGAACTACCCCTAATTCATTCCCAAAAACACATCACATTGTTAAGTTCCTATAAGTAACAGGTAAAAAAAGGTAGGGGGCAGGGGTGGCTGGGAAGAGAATTTGTGAAACACACAAAAAAAACTTATATAACAATGCACACCTTTGATAACGTAGAAAATGAAAAAATAAAGTATTATAATCAACACCAATAACTAATTGATATGAAAAGATAAAGTTGTACAACAATAAACAAATAAAAATAAGAACCGCTGCATTTCATTAAAATATTGATAACGATCTATACAATTACATATGGCCATCTCTCCTATGATAAGGAGGATTCCAACATCTGACTACATATCCTAGTATGTAACCTAAACATGCTACAACATTGAAAATGTGTTCAATCCCTAGCAAAGTCACTATTACAAAAGAAGGAGTTGACAATAGACCTAGTTGGAAAATGACCCGAGCCAACACAAAAGGAAAACTCCTATATCTAACAATCCTATTTGTTGGACACAATCCAAAAAAGTCAAATCAAAATACCATCCAGCTAGCATGATTACATTTCGATGTATTTGGAATCACAAGCCTTCCTAAACACTTATAGATTTACTATATAAAATACCTACACTAGACACAGCAGCTCAATTCCACACCTTAAATCAAACTCCATTAACCTTGGCAACCTTGAACCCACGCCCATCTGCATCAGCAACTGCCTCTTCAAATAAGGGAGGTGCATCAAAAACGTGGGACAACACCTCCTATGACAAAGAAATTAACAAAAGCTATGAAAGTAACTCAAGAATGTAAAATCCATTTAGAAACAGCACACATAGGAAGGAGAAAAAAATTATATAACAGCACTTGAGTTTCTTTTTCTGGTGAGCTAAGCAATATATCCAGTTCAACAGAAAGATAATCACTAACAGTATCATTGTTGGGTGTTTTCTCATCTTTTCCATCTTCACCATTAATTAAGGCAGCAAACTCAGTCCCTCCAGAAACAGCAGGCTATTTTTCAGCCAAAAAATCTATAAGAACTGGGGATTTAGATAAAATCCCAGAAGACTCACCAGCAACTTTCTCACTTTTTATAAAAGTATTGGATGACTCCTTCTTAATACCAATATCTCCTTCTCCACAGGGAACAGATTTGTGAAAATCAGGCTCCTATTCATATGCCATAAGAGTTTAAAAATACATAAGACCAGAAGAAAAATTCACCACAGCACAATAAAAAAAAAGAACAAAACATGAATTTATACAATCTAAAAATAATTATATGTATATGTAACCTTTTTTGGAGTAGACTCGTCATCGACATCATAATCAGGAAGTTCAAACATGGAAATAATGGTGGGATCATCATATATTCTCCTAACTCGAAAAGTGCCATAAAATGTTTCATGTGGGACACCTTTGGTATCAACCTTCAGCAGTAACTTCTTTCCAATGAGCTCTTGGAATATGGGAGGATAAGTATCCCCACATACAAGCTATTTTAAAAGTAATACATAAGAAATATAGATTTTAAATAACACATATCACATCCCATAAAGTGAACAACACACAAAAGAAAAGTAAGAGCATACAAGTGCATCTCTTTGAACCTCAGTAAACAAGTCAGCACATGATTTCTTAAGCAAATAAGATGCCTCACGATCAAAGAGAAGGAAAATACCCTCCCCATTATGATCTTCAACTGTTATTTTAATTTTAAATCTGTAGAGAGAAAAAAAGGAACACAACGATTTGGAATAAATAATACCAAGAAACATTATTTTTATAAACAATCCACATGACAAAATGAAAAGACATTTTGAACAAAATTTCTTACCTTGGAGTCACATTAGTTATGTGCTTCAAACAAAAATCACAGTAATATGCACCATTTTGAGGATAGATACCCTTTCCACACACACAAGCAGAATACCACCAACCTCCATCATCAACAATACCTTGGATTGTACCAAAAATGATAAAAAGAACCCTCCTGTGCAATGGGCATTCCAAAATTTGTTAACAATATAAATGAAAAAAAAACAGATCTAGAAATTGTTCTTTAATTTTCTTTTTTAGTTCATTTATGTATAAAATAAACATAAACACAACTAACTCAAAAGAAGACAACCTCATTGTTATCTTGAAGCTCTTCAATAGTGCATTTTCTAGTTAAATGCATGAAATCATCTTCCAAGGAGACAACTTTACCATCATTTGCAATAAAGAGTGGCTGGTACCATTGACACCTTGCTCAACCATACTAAAAAACAAAATTATGCAAACACTTGTACTTGTTACTCTAGATTGGTTCTAAATAAAGAATACAATAAACATCAACAAAATAAACCATGCTAACCTCTACCTGAATTCAACAACTTCAGGAAGATCAGGATTAAATAACATTTGAGTGGCATACATCACATTTTGAAGGCCTACTTGACCTATACAGCAACGCAGAAAGAGTCTAGCAAACTTTATTGGAGACAACACCTAGAGTAGCAATGAGATGTACAGAAAATAAACAATATACCCCTAAAGAACTTGACTTTTGCAAGTTGAATGACTACAACAGGTTGCTCCACATAGCCAGAGGCAAGAAAATGATTTACTTGATTAATATAGTCCCCAAATAATGCACATCGCACTGTAAGACTGAAACTCAAAACATGACAAAGAATGAAACAGAAAATAAGGAAAAAAGATGATTAAAACATAAAGAGAAACCAAGAGAAATGACTCAATCAACATACTCTTTTGAAGTTAATTCCAGCACAATCATTTTCACAATTTTCTCCTCTTTTTCATATTCTTTCTCTTCTTTCACTGAAGTTAAAAGACCAATGACATCTATTCCAAATAAACACAACCTATTAAATATTCAAAGCATTTGTTAAAAAAACTTGAATAACAGCAGACCAAGAAGATAGACATACCAACTAAAAAATCATAATCTTGGGTCATGTTCAGCAGCTCAGAAAAAGGTAACATGTTAAAACAAGTCTTAGGGATAACATCTTCATCAACAGCTACAACAGTGGTTCGGTGAAGAAAAACCAATTTGAATTCATGAGAAGTTTCTCTATAACTATCATGATTTGACACAACAGTAAAGTATGCCATTTTATAAACTTGACCTTCAACTATATGATCCCTAAACCTATTAAGGACTGGTTTCTTAACTGTAGCTTTAATTTTTCCACACTGAAAATCCAACAAAAGAAAAAAATTAGATTAGTGAAACACATAATTTAAACTTGAAAACTTAAAAAAACAACAACTAAAACCATATTTAAAAGAAAAGCCAATAGGGGCTAACATGCTCATCAAGGAGAATCATCTCCATTGAGTTAGGAGCCTCATGGTTACCAAAAGAGGGTACAACCCAAAGCCTTAGAACCCTAACTTTCGGCCTCCAAGCCTCTCTAGGAGGATGCATCTTGGAAATCATATCAAATGGAGGAGGCATTGCAGAGGAAAGAAAGGAAATAAACAGAGTTGATGAAATAGATAAAATGTAAACAAAAAATTCTGAAATAGACAGAATTTAGGAGGAAATAGAACACATCAGAATGTTTGTGCATTGAATGTGGTTCACCGACCATCCTTTTATAGAAAAAATTCAGCACACAAGGCTCACCTTTTTTAATTCAAATTGAGGATGGAAATAGAGGAAAAACAAAATTTGAGTCCATATGCATCTCCATTCAATGGCATAGAGACAACTAATCATAAGAGCAAAACCTAAACCAACACAAAAACAGGGAAAAAAAGGTGAAACTTTCAGGAAATCAACAAATAGGGACCAAAAATTGGGATATCACACCATACCTACTACAGTGCACCTACATGTCATTATACCATAGGGAAGGCAGTCATCAACTACCCCAAACAATGATTCTACTCATGGCAATGAGAGTTGGTAAATGTGTTAGGTAGGGATACATTCGAAATAGCAGCTAAATCAGAAAAAAAAAAGCATAGACAAACATCAATAAAAATCTGTCAATCACATCAACATTCATGAAACGGATCAGATTGAAACCTAATACCTTGAACAGGAAGGAATGGAATTGGGAATGCAAAACTTGAATGGGAGTGGCATAAGCATATTCCTTTATCAAAGAAGCAAACAAATTCATAGCTCTACTTCTTTGCAAGAGGTGAAATATACAGCAACTTTTGCATAACCAATAAAGGAATGAAATGCAACTGAGTTGACTAACAAAAGGTTTCATTATATGCAAATAAATCATCAAGAAGCTATCAATCAAGTCCTATCAATCACATCACCATTCATCAAATAGATTATATAGTAGATTATATAGATGAGAATTCCCTAGTGACACAAACAGTGCAGAAAACAGTATAAAAACTCAATGGATTTGTTGAATATACACAAAGTAAAAAATTAAAAATAGATTCATCAATTTTCAAAGAATCTGACAGAAACTTCCAAAGAATGTAACCAAGAACATGAACCCAGAATCAAACCAAGTCAGATAAGAGAACATGATTCTGAATGCAGAAAAAAATTATAACTTGCTACATTCAGCCCAAACAATTCAAAGGGATTAGTGAATAAGAATGGAAATTCAAATGCAAAACTTAAATAGGAGAGAATGAAATTGAGAAACTTTCAAGAAATTAACAAATAGGGACCAAAAATTGGGATATCACACCATACCTACTACAGTGCACCTACATGTCATTATACCATAGAGAAGGCAGTCATCAACTACCCCAAACAATGATTCTACTCATGGAAATCAGAGTTGGTAAATGTGTTAGGCAGGGATACATTGGAAACAGCAGTTGAATCAGAAAAAAGTATAGACAAACATCAATAAAAATCTGTCAATCACATCAACTTTCATGAAACGGATAAGATTGAAACCTAATACCTTGAACAGGAAGGAATGGAATTGAGAATGCAAAACTTGAATGAGAGTGGCATAATCATATTCCTTTATCAAAGAAGCAAACAAATTCATGACAATCAGCTCTACTTCTTTGCAAGAGATGAAATATACAGCAACTTTTGCATAACCAATAAAAGATTAAAATGCAACTGAGTTGACTAACAAAAGGTTTCATCATATGCAAATAAATCAGCAAGAAGCTATTAATCAAGTCCTATCAATCATATCACCACTCATCAAATAGATTATATAGTAGATTATATAGAAGAGAATTCCGTAGTGACACAAATAGTGCAGAAAATAGTATAAAAACTCAATGGATTTGTTGAATATACACAAAGTAAAAAATTAAAAATAGATTCATCAATTTTCAAAGAATCTGACAGAAACTTCCAAAGAATGTAACCAAGAACATGAACCCAGAAACAAACCAATTCAGATAAGAGAACATGATTCTGAATGCAGAAAAAATTATAAATTGCTACATTCAGCCCAAACAATTCAAAGGAATTAGTGAATGAGAATAGAAATTCAAATGCAAAACTTGAATAGAAGAGAATGAAATTGGGAATGCAAAACTTGAATAGGAGAAGCTGGGTCTATAAACTGACTTTGATGAAAAACTCTGTCAATCACATCACCATGGAGAAAGTAGATTAGGTAGAAACCCCATACCTACAAAATGATTCAGAAAACTAAACCCATGATCAATCAATAAATATAAGAAAAGGTAAGTAAGAAGACAATCTTTATAATCATTATAAAATACCAACAATTGATGAAATACACAAACTACATTGATGAGCGGATAATTTATACGCCTTTTGGCATTGTTTTTAGGTAGCTTTTAGTATAATCTAGCTACTTTTAGGGATATTTTAATTAGTTTTTATGCTAAATTCACATTTCTGGACTTTACTATGAGTTTGTGTATTTTTCTGTGATTTCAGGTAATTTTTGGCTGAAATTGAGGGACCTGAGCAAAACTCTGATAAGGAGGCTGACAAAGGACTGCTGATGCTGTTGGAATCTGACCTCCCTGTACTTGAAATAGATTTTCTAGAGAAATAGAACTACAAATAGCGCGTTCTTAATGGCGTTGGAAATTAGACATCCAGAGCTTTTCAGAAATATATAATAGTCTATACTTTATTTGTGATTAGATGACGTAAACTGGAGCTCAACGCCAGTTTCATGCTGCATTCTGGAGTCAAACGCTAGAAACACGTCACGAACCAGAGTTGAACGCCAAAAACACGTTACAACTTGGCGTTCAACTCCAAAAGAAGTCTCTGCACGTGTAAAGCTCAAGCTCAGCCCAAGCACACACCAAGTGGGCCCTGGAAGTGGATTTCTGTATCAATTACTTACTTCTGTAAACCCTAGTAGCTAGTCTAGTATAAATAGGACATTTTACTATTGTATTAGACATCTTTGGTCTCAGTTTTATTCTATTATTCATCTTAGGAGACTATTGATCACGTTTGGGGGCTGGCCATTCGTCCATGCCTGGACTTTCATCACTTATGTATTTTTAACGGTGGAGTTTCTACACACCATAGATTAAGGGTGTGGAGCTCTGTTGTACCTCGAGTTTCAATGTAATTACTACTATTTTCTATTCAATTCATTTTATTCCTATTCTAAGATATTCGTTTCACTTCAACATGATGAATGTTATGATCCATGACACTCATCATTATTCTCACCTATGAACGCGTGACTGACAACCACTTCCGTTCTACCTTAGACCGGGTGCATATCTCTTGGATTCCTTAATCAGAATCTTCGTGGTATAAGCTAGAATTGATGGTGGCATTCATGGGAATCCGGAAAGTCTAACCTTGTCTGTGGTATTCCAAGTAGGATTCCGGGATTGAATGACTGTGACGAGCTTCAAACTCGCGATTGTTGGGCGTGATGACAAACGCAAAAGAATCAAGAGATTCTATTCCAACATGATCGAGAACTGACAGATGATTAGCCGTGCTGTGACAGAGCATTTAGACCATTTTCACTGAGAGGATGGGATGTATCCATTGACAACGGTGATGCCCTACATACAGCTTGCCATGGAAAGGAATAAGAAGGATTGAAGGAAGACAGTAGGAAAGCAGAGATCCAACAGGGACAAGCACCTCCACACACTTATCTGAAATTCCCACCATTGAATTACATGAGTAACTCTATCTTTATTTTCTGTTTATTTATTTAATATTCGAAATCTCCATAACATTTATTATCTGCCTAACTGAGATTTACAAGATGACCATAACTTGCTTCATACCAACAATCTCTGTGGGATCGACCCTTACTCACAAAAGGTATTACTTGGACGACCCAGTGCACTTGCTGGTTAGTTGTGTGGAGTTGTGACTAAGTGCGATTCACGTTTGAGAGCGCTACCAAGTTATTGGAGCTATTGTTGATGATCACAATTTCGTGCACCAAGTTTTTGGCACCGTTGCCGGGGATTGTTCGAGTTTGGATAACTGACGGTTCGTCTTGTTGCTCAGATTAGGTAATTTTATTTTTATTTTTCTTTTTCTTTTCAAAAAGTTTTCAAAAATATTTTTCAAAATTTTTTCTTTGTTTTCAAAAATTTTCAGAGTTTTCAAGAATGAATCCTAGAGTTTCATATAACATGTTTTAGCTTGGCTGGCTATTAAGCCATGTCTAACTCATAGGATTTTGATTGAGGGCTATGAATTCATTACTTCCTTTTTTCTAAAATATGTTTTCAAAAAAAAATATATATAAAAGAAAATACAAAAAAAATCATAAAATCATAAAAACCAAAAATATTTTTTGTTTCTTATTTGAGTTTTGTGTCATGTTTTAAGTTTGGTGTCAATTGCATATTTATCTTGTCCTTGCATTTTTCAAAAATTCATGCATTCATAGTGTTCTTCATGATCTTCAAGTTGTTCTTGGTAAGTCTTCTTGTTTGATCTTGATGTTTTCTTGTTTTGTATCTTTTATTGTTTTTCATATGCATTTTTGCATTCATAGTGTCCATGCATTAAAGATTTCTAAGTTTGGTGTCTTGCATGTTTTCTTTGCATCAAAAAGTTTTCAAAAATATGTTCTTGATGTTCATCATGATCTTCAAAGTGTTCTTGCATGCATCATTGGTTTTGATCCAAAATTTTCATGTTTTGGGTCATATTTGTGTTTTTCTCTCTCATCATTAAAAATTCAAAAAATAAAAAAATATCTTTTCTTTTTTTCTCTCAAAATTTCAAAAATTTGGGTTGACTTAGTCAAAAAAGTTTTTGTTTCTTGTAAGTCAAGTCAAATTTTCAAATTTTAAAAATCTTATATTTTCAAAACTTTTTCAAAAATTAAATCTTTTTCATTTTTTTTATTAATTTACGAAAATCCTTTAAAATATTTTTCAAAAATCTTTTTCTTAGTTTTATCTTAATTTTCGAAACTTAACTAACAAAGTAATGTGATTGGTTCAAAAATTTGAAGTTTATTACTTTCTTGTTAAGAAAGGTTCAATCTTTAAATTCTAGAATCTTA
This sequence comes from Arachis hypogaea, assembly GCF_003086295.3. NCBI lineage: Eukaryota > Viridiplantae > Streptophyta > Magnoliopsida > Fabales > Fabaceae > Arachis > Arachis hypogaea. The sequence goes on along the minus strand of NC_092041.1, from coordinate 104,462,277 downwards.
TCTTTTAGTTTTTTGTTAGATTAAGTAATTAATTTTAATTTTAAAAATTAAATCTTTCTTATCTTATCTTTTATATCATATCTTTTTCAAAATTTTATCTTTTTCAAAAATTTTGATTTTAAAATATCTTTTCTAACTTCTTATCTTCTTATCTTTTCAAATTTGATATTCAAATCTTTTTCAACTAACTATTTGACTTTTTGTTTGTTTCTTATCTTTTTTAAAACCACCTAACTACTTTTCCCTCTCTAATTTTTGAAAATATCTCATCCCTTTTTCAAAATTCTTTTTAATTAACTAATTGTTTTAAATTTTAATTTTAATTCTATCTCACCTTTAATTTTTGAAAATCATTAACTGCTTTTCAAAATTAATTTTCGAACTCTCTTTCTCTCATCTTCCTCTATTTATTTATTTATTTACTAACACTTCTCTTCACATCTCTTCATCTCAAATCACTACCCCTATCCTCACCCTTCTGTTTGGATTCTCTTTTCTTTATTCCCTTTCTTTTTCTACTAACAATAAAGAACCTCTTTACTGTGACATAGAGGATTCCTCTTCTCTTCTTTTCTTGTTCTCTTCTCTTTCATATGAGCAGGAACAAGGAAAAAGACATTCTTGTTGAAGCTGACCCTGAACCTGAAAGGACTCTGAAGGAAAAACTAAGAGAAGCCAAATTACAACAATCCAGAGACAACCTTACTGAAATTTTTGAATAAGAGAAGGAGAAGGCAGCCGAACCTAACAACAATAATGCAAGGAGGATACTTGGTGATTATACTATACCTACTTCCAAGTTTGATGGAAGAAGCATCTCAATTCCTACCGTTGGAGCAAATAATTTTAAGCTGAAACCTCAACTAGTTGCTCTAATGCAACAAAACTGCAAGTTTCATGGACTTCCATCAGAAGATCCCTATCAATTTTTAACTGAGTTCTTGCAGATCTGCGAGACTGTAAAGACGAATGGAGTAGATCCTAAAGTCTACAGGCTCATGCTTTTCCCTTTTGCTGTAAGAGATAGAGCTAGAACATGGTTGGATTCACAAACTAAGGATAGCCTGGACTCCTGGGATAAGCTGGTCACGGCCTTCTTGGCTAAATTATTTCCTCCTCAAAAGCTGAGCAAGCTTAGATTGGATGTTCAGACATTCAAACAAAAACATGGTGAATCTCTCTATGAAGCTTGGGAAAGATACAAGCAGATGACCAAAAGGTGTCCTTCTGACATGCTTTTAGAATGGACCATTCTGGATATATTCTATTATGGTCTGTCTGAGTTCTCTAAGATGTCATTAGACCATTCTGCAGGTGGATCCATTCACCTAAAGAAAATGCCTGCAGAAGCTCAAGAACTTATTGACATGGTTACAAATAACCAGTTCATGTACACTTCTGAGAGGAATTCCGTGAATAATGGGACACCTCAAAGGAAGGGAGTTCTTGAAATTGATGCTTTGAATGCCATATTGGCTCAGAACAAAATGTTGACTCATCAAGTCAACATGATTTCTCAAAGTCTGAATGGATGGCAAAATGCATCCAACAGCACTAAAGAGGCATCTTCTGAAGAAGAAGCTTATGATCCTAAAAACCCTGCAATGGCAGAGGTAAATTATATGGGTGAACCTTATGGAAACACCTATAATTCATCATGGAGAAATCATCCAAATTTCTCATGGAAGGATCAACAAAAGCCTCAACAAGGCTTTAATAATGGTGGAAGAAATAGGCTCAGCAATATCAAGCCTTATCCATCATCTTCTCAGCAACAGACAGAGAATTATGAACAGAATATCTCTAACTTAGCAAATTTAGTCTCTGATCTGTCTAAGGCCACTTTAAGTTTCATGAATGAAACAAGGTCCTCCATCAGAAATCTAGAGGCACAAGTGGGCCAGCTGAGTAAGAAAATCACTAAAACCCCTCCTAGTACTCTCCCAAGCAATACTGAAGAAAATCCAAAAAGAGAGTGCAAGGCCATTGATATAATCAATATGGCCGAACCTAGAGAGGAAGGAGAGGACGTGAATCCCAATGAGGAAGATCTCATGGGACGTCTCTCAAGCAGGAAGGAGTTTCCTATTGAGGATCCAAAGGAATCTGAGTCTCATATAAAGACCATAGAGATTCCGTTAAATCTCCTTCTGCCATTCATGAGCTCTGAAGATTATTCTTCCTCTGAAGAGGATGAAGATGTAACTGGAGAGCAAGTTGCTCAATATCTAGGAGCCATCATGAAGCTGAATGCCAAGTTAATTGGTAATGAGACTTGGGAAGGTGAACCTCCCTTGCTCATTAGTGAACTAGATATCTGGGTTCAGCAAACTTTACCTCAAAAGAGACAAGATCCTGGCAAATTCGTAATACCATGTACCATAGGCACCATGATCTTTGAAAAGGCTCTGTATGACCTGGGGTCAAGCATAAATCTTATGCCACTCTCTGTAATGGAGAAGCTGGGGATCATTGAGGTACAGCCTGCCTTAGTCTCATTACAAATGGCAGACAAGTCAGTAAGACAAGCTTATGGGTTGGTAGAGGACGTGTTGGTAAAGGTTGAAGGCCTTTACATCCCTGCTGATTTCATAATCTTAGAGACTAGGAAGGAGGAGGATGAATGCATCATCCTTGGAAAACCTTTCCTAGCCACAGCAGAAGCTGTGATAGATGTTAACAGAGGAGAATTAGTCCTTCAATTGAATGGGGACTACCTTGTGTTTAAGGCACACGGCTATCCTTCTGTAACAAGGGAGAGTAAGCATGCAGAGCTTCTCTCAGTACAGAGTCAAACAGAGCTCCCACAGTCAAACTCTAAGTTTGGTGTTGGGAGGCCACAACCAAACTATAAGTTTGGTGTTGGGACTATACAACATTGACCTGATCACCTGTGAGGCTCCATGAGAGCCCACTGTCAAGCTATTGACATTAAAGAAGCGCTTATTGGGAGGCTACCCAATTTTTATTTATCTAATTTTATTTTATTTTCATTGTTCTTTCATGTTTTATTAGGTTCATGATCATGTGGAGTCACGAAAAAAATATTAAAATTAAAAACAGAATCAAAAATAGCAGAAGAAAAATCACACCCTGGAGGAAGGACTTACTGGCGTTTAAACGCCAGTAAGGAGCATCTGGCTGGCGTTCAACGCTAGAACAGAGCATGGATCTGGCGTTGAACGCCAGAAACAAGCAGCATCCTGGCGTTTAAATGCCAGAATTATACCCAAAGGAGAGCTGGCGCTGAACGCCAGAAGCAAGCATGGAACTGGCGTTCAACGCCAGAAACATGCTGCAATTGGGCGTTGAACGCCCAGAACATGCATCACCTCGGCGTTTAAACGCCAGAATTGCATGCAAAGGCATTTTACATGCCTAATTGGTACAGGGATGTAAATCTTTGACACCTCAGGATCTGTGGACCCCACAGGATCATCTCAAGATCTGTGGACCCCACAGGATCCCCACCTACCATATTCTCCCCTCTTCTCAACATTCATCCTCTCTTTCCAATAAACACTCTTCCCCAAAACCCTTCACCAATCACCTCAATCTCTCCTCCCTATCACCTCTTCACCACTCACATCCATCCATCTCTTCAACACCCAATCCCACTCATATGGCCGAACCATACACATCTCTCCATCTCCTCCATATCTTCTTCTCCTTCCATTCTTTCTTCTTTGCTCGAGGATGAGCAACATTCTAAGTTTGATGTGGTAAAATCATAGCTTTTTTTGTTTTTCCATAACCATTGATGGCACCTAAGGCCAGAGAAACCTCAAAAAAAAAAGAAGAAGAGAAAAGGGAAGACAAAAGCTTCCACCTCTGAGTCATGGGAGATGGAGAGATTCATCTCAAGGGTCCATAGCTCAGTAGTAGAGCATTTGACTACAAATCAAGAGATCCCTGAGACACCTCAGGGGATACATTTTCCCCCACACAATTATTAGGTGCAACTAAGGATAGGAGCACCAAAATCACTAGGGATCAAGCCACAAAGGCAAGGAAGAGACATAGAGGAGCTCAAAACACCATTGGTTCTTCAAGAAGGCGCCACCCGTACTAAGGTGGACTCATTCCTTAACTTCCTTGTTCTTAATCCTCTGTTTTTCGATTTTTAAGCTTTATGTTATCTATGTTTGTGTCTTTATTACATGATCATTAGTATGTAGTAACTATGTCTTAAAGTTATGAATAATTCCATGAATGCTTCACCTTTCTTAAATAAAACATGTTTTTAATTCAAAAGAACAAGAAGTACATGAATTTCGAAATTATCCTTGAATTTAGTTTAATTATATTGATGTGGTGACAATACTTTTTGTTTTCTGAATAAATGCTTGAACAGTGCATATCTTTGATCTTGTTGTTTATGAATGTTAAAATTATTGGCTCTTGAAAGAATGATGAATAAAGAGAAATGTTATTGACAATCTGAAAAATCATGAAATTGATTCTTGAAGCAAGAAAAAGCAGTGAATAGCAAAAGCTTGCGAAAAAAAATAAAAAAAAAAGTGGCGAAAAAAATAATAGAAAGAAAAAGAAAAAGCAAGCAGAAAAAGCCAATAGCCCTTAAAACCAAAAGGCAAGGGTAAAAAGGATCCAAGGCTTTGAGCATCAATGGATAGGAGGGCCCAAGGAAATAAAATCCAGGCCTAAGCGGCTAAATCAAGCTGTCCCTAACCATGTGCTTGTGTGCTTAAGAGCTCTGGACACCTCTAATTGGGGACTTTAGCAAAGTTGAGTCACAATCTGAAAAGGTTCACCCAGCTATGTGTCTGTGGCATTTATGTATCCGGTGGTAATATTGGAAAACAAAGTGCTTAGGGCCACGGCCAAGACTCATAAAAGTAGCTGTGTTCAAGAATCAACATACTTAACTAGGAGAATCAATAACACTATCTGAAATTCTAAGTTCCTAGAGATGCCAATCATTCTAAACATCAAAGGAAAAAGTAAGATGTCAAAACTGTTCAGAAGCAAAAAGCTACAAGTCCCGCTCATCTAATTAGAACTAATATTCATTGATATTTTGGGATTTATAGTATATTCTCTTCTTTTTATCCTAATTGATTTTCAGTTGCTTGGGGACAAGCAACAATTTAAGTTTGGTGTTGTGATGAGCGGATAATTTATACGCTTTTTGGCATTGTTTTTAGGTAGCTTTTAGTATAATCTAGCTACTTTTAGGGATATTTTCATTAGTTTTTATGCTAAATTCACATTTCTGGACTTTACTATGCGTTTGTGTGTTTTTCTGTGATTTCAGGTAACTTCTGGCTGAAATTGAGGGACCTGAACAAAACTCTGATAAGGAGGCTGACAAAGGACTGCTGATGCTGTTGGAATCTGACCTCCCTGCACTCGAAATAGATTTTCTAGAGCTACAGAACTCCAAATAGCGCGATCTTAACGGCATTGGAAAGTAGACATCCAGAGCTTTTCAGAAATATATAATAGTCTATACTTTATTTGTGATTAGACGACGTAAACTGGCGCTCAACGCCAGTTTCATGCTGCATTCTGGAGTCAAACGCTAGAAACACGTCACGAACCAGAGGTGAACGCCAAAAACACGTTACAACTTGGCGTTTAACTCCAAAAGAAGTCTCTGCACGTGTAAAGCTCAAGCTCAGCCCAAGCACACACCAAGTGGGTCCCGAAAGTGGATTTCTGTATCAATTACTTACTTCTGTAAACCCTAGTAGCTAGTCTAGTATAAATAGGACGTTTTACTATTGTATTAGACATCTTTGGTCTCGGTTTTATTCTATTATTCATCTTAGGAGACTATTGATCACGTTTGGGGGCTGGCCATTCGGCCATGCCTGGACCTTCATCACTTATGTATTTTTAACGGTGGAGTTTCTACACACCATAGATTACGGGTGTGGAGCTCTGCTATACCTCGAGTTTCAATGCAATTACTACTATTTTCTATTCAATTCATTTTATTCCTGTTCTAAGATATTCGTTGCACTTCAACATGATGAATGTGATGATCCGTGACACTCATCATTATTCTCACCTATGAATGCGTGACTGACAACCACTTCCGTTCTACCTTAGACCGAGCGCATATCTCTTGAACTCCTTAATCAGAATCTTCGTGGTATAAGCTAGAATTGATGGCGGCATTCATGAGAATCTAGAAAGTCTAACCTTGTCTGTGGTATTCCGAGTAGGATTCCGGGATTGAATGACTGTGACGAGCTTCAAACTCGCGATTGTTGGGCGTGATGACAAATGCAAAAGAATCAAGGGATTCTATTCCAACATGATCGAGAACCGACAGATGATTAGCCGTGCTGTGACAGAGCATTTGGACCATTTTTACTGAGAGGATGAGATGTAGCCATTGACAATAGTGATGCCCTACATACAGCTTGCCATGGAAAGGAATAAGAAGGATTGAAGGAAGACAGTAGGAAAGCAGAAATCCAACAGGGACAAGCACCTCCACACACTTATCTGAAATTCCCACCATTAAATTACATGAGTAACTCTATCTTTATTTTCTGTTTATTTATTTAATATTCGAAATCTCCATAACATTTATTATCCGCCTAACTGAGATTTACAAGATGACCATAGCTTGCTTCATACCAACAATCTCCGTGGGATCGACCCTTACTCACGTATGGTATTACTTGGATGACCCAGTGCACTTGCTGGTTAGTTGTGCGGAGTTGTGACTAAGTGCGATTCACGTTTGAGAACGCTACCAAGTTATTGGAGCCATTGTTGATGATCACAATTTCGTGCACCACACATGCAACAAACAATTCAACAGCTAGCAAAAGGAGAAATGATAATCATAGCAACAAAATCTAAATAACGAAATGAAGAAGAGGAAACAAATTCATAGGCCATCCTCAAAATTAACAGCAACTTCCAAAGAATGTAACCAAGAATATGAACCCAGAAACAAACCAAGTCACATAGACACAATTTGCAAATTAGGAATTTCACGAACCCTAGACAATAAGATCTGGCTTCACGGTAGAATAGATACGAAAAATTATCACAATTTACACAATTAGAAATTTCATAAACCCTAGAGAATAAAATCTAGGTTAACCGTGGAACAGATACCAAAATTGATCATAAAGATTCACGAACCCTAGACAATAAGATCTGGCTTCACCGTTGAATAGATACGAAAAATTATCACAATTTGCACAATTAAAAATTTCACAAACCCTAGAGAATAAAATCTGGGTTAACCGTAGAACAGATACCAAAATTGATCACAAAGATGTACACAATCAAGGAAAAGAAAAAGGATGAAGAGGAAAATAGATTTAGATACACCTGATTGATTGATCGGAGTTCTTGAATTTGAGACTCCAACGGAAAATCAGTAACCTGGAGGAACGGCGACGAACCAAACTCCCAAGAAAACAGAGCTCGTACACAGAGTTTCATAGGACAGACGAAACGAAGGTAGGAGAAGAAAGCAAAGCTCCTAGGGTTCTAACTAATTATTACCTGTTCAAACAAATCCATCAAGAAGGCAGGTTGCATGAGCGATTCGGTGAAAGGAAACGTAGGTTGCGTGAGAGAAAAGGAGAAAGGGATGGCAGACGGCGGAATGACACAGGAGCAGATGCACCCCTAAAGATGAGAAGCCACGCTGGAGGGGATGCCACCGTGGAGGAGAGCCTCCACCTGAGACTGGAACCGGCGTGGAGTGCGGGAAAATCTCCAGCTCGGAGATGAAACCACTATATATATATATATATATTTTGTAATAAAAATTTACGAATTTTAAGAAACATGACTCTAAATAACACTTTGAATTAGAAGTTATTACAATTTTAAGAATCAAGAAAGAGCTATACAATTGTTTATTTATATTTGTGATATATAAAAAATAAAAAACAACGCGCTTTAAAAAGAGTACATGATTACAATTAAAAATCTATGAACTAATATTATTTATCTTTCAAATTTGTATAAAATAAATTTTTAGATATGTAAAAATCAATATGAATCAATAGAATTCCTTATGATTCTTGATTGTGTTATATGGTTCAATTGTCTCAATTATAACTTATAAGCTTCTCAAATCTTATATTCTTTGCGAAATTAGTTCGAGTGAATTAGTTTATTGAAATTAACCGTTAGTAGACTTTTTGATAGCAAAACAATCTATTGTTTAACTAGTTGTCAAAAAAAAAATATTTGAAAATTAACGCCAAACAATCAATTCTTTAGCAAACAAACAATTTTTTTACAGCATGAAACATGCATTTTCTTTTTAAATTCAATCTATTTTTACACTTAAAAAAATCGATTGTATATATCACTTAAAAAGTTAATTCCTTTACTGAGAAAAAATGTCTGATTCCAATAAAAATCAACAATCGATTTTTTGTGTTCGCTTTGTTTTAAAATGTTTAGACTAATGTTTTTTCAAAACATTTGTTTATGATATGATTTATATGCTAAACTCCTTATGTCATATAATAATATTTGTATCATAAACCAGTGCTACTAACCTACAGCTCGTTCTGCCACGTGTGATCTATTATTGATGTATTTATTTTGCTACTTGATACTTATATCTATTACTTATGGATGCATGAATGGAGATGAGCTTAGCTATTATTTTTACCGAGTAAACACTCAATTCGGTCTCTGTCCATTTTTAATTAGGACAACGCGATTCTTCACCAAAAAAGTAACTTATACCAGTTTTTGTCTATGCAAAAAATAAGTCATCGTACCCTTTTCCGTATATCTCTCGTCCATAGTTGACGAAAAAGACTAATGTGTCACTTACCGGCGCTGATCTGGCAGATAATCCATCCAATTAAGTGCCAACGTGGATAAGGGAGAATAGACAGGGGTCGATTTGTCCCCCTGTCACATTCAAAAACGACGCTGTTGCTAGGTTAAGAAGGCGAAAATGTTTAACTCACCCTGATAACCACCAAGCCCTAACTCAAATTTACAGAATAACCAAAACCCCTCAACCTTCTTTGCGCGATACAAAATAGAGTGGTGGAAGTAGCAAGTGTTGGTGCTGACAAGGCCGCCAGGAAGGACTTGGAGGACTCCTCTAACATCGCACTTGACAGAGTCACTGACGTCGTGCAGTGGAGGCAGCTTGTGTCGGCATTCAGGTTAGTAATGCATTTGGGCATCTAAAACATTATTCTAATCCAATCTCTGTTTCTAAATTGCATGTTGGTATCTTAGTGTTCAATAGGTTGAAATGGGTTGCCTAGTTGTTTATTTTTATAAATGTTGTGATACTGAATGGATTTTAAAGTTTTTAAGTTAATTTGTTAAATAATTAATGTTAATTGTCAGTAGTTTAGATGATTGGCACATTGATGTTAAACTGTCATGAATTGGATTTTGATTAGTAAAAATAATTTTCAGATGGATGAGTTTGAAGTAGTTCCTATTTTTCATCATGGAAGAATTTTTAAGAGGAATGCATAGAGCAAATTAGAATATATTGATAGAAAAGTCAAGTGGCCACCTTTAGACATTGATTTGGTGAACTTCTTTGATTTTGAAACGTTAATGAGGGAATTGGGTTATAGGGAGTGCCCTGTAGACATGTCGTTGCAGCAATAGCTAAAATGGGTCTTAAGGCTGAGGATTTCGTGCATAAGTGGCTAACTATGGAAGCCATCAGAGCAACTTATTCACATTGCATTAAACCAGTCAACAGTGAAGAGTACTAGACACCTATCAATGCACCAAGGCCACTGCCTCCCATTATCAAGAGAGCTGCTCATAGACCTAAGATGAAGAGAAGACCCGATCCAGTTGAGAGAGAGATGAGCACCACCAAGGCGAAGAAGACATTCGTTGTTACCTGCTCTAAGTGTGGCCAAACAGGCCATTACTACAAGACATGTCCGAATGCAGCACAAGATCCCAACTGGAAGCCTATGACTAAAAAGGAGAGACGAGCACAGAAGAAGACAATAACTCACAAATCATCAACTGATCCAGCAACAAGCACTGATCCAGCAACAAACACTGCTCCAGCCCCAAACACTGATCAGGTACAATATGTTAGCTTTAAGAATTGACTTGTCCTAAACAATAACTTCTTTACTCTATGTTTGAGAATTGAGGTACAATGACTGTGTTATGTACTGATTAGGTTTATATGTTGCTTACTTAAGAATGGCTGTGTTATGCACTGATTAGGTTTATATGTTGCTTGCTTCAGAATGGCTGTGTTATGTAGTGATTAGGTTTATATCTTGCTTGCTTGAGAATGGCTGTGTTATATATTGATTTGGTTTATATGTTGCTTGCCTGAGAATGGGTGTCTTATGTACAATGACTGTGTTTGAGAATTGTCTTTTGTTGCTTGCTTTCTATAATATGTTAAATTTTGTCATAGAGCAAAACCAGAAAAGCTAAGAAGAAACTACCCAAAAATCAAAGAGAAGAAATTTCAGTTTCGCAATCTGCACCACCAGCTGAGAAGGTACTTTTTTTCTGTTATTTTAAAAAACAAAACCTGTTTCATCCAAGAAATTATTACATCTCAATCTCTTAAAGTCTTCATTCATATAACTGTTAAACCTACATTGTTACAGGCCACAGGAGAAAAGTCCAATGACAACCCTCCAACATGTAGGGAGAAGCAGCAGATTGTTAGGCCTCCAGCTCCATGTTTTGTGCTTCCACCCATACTAGCACCGGGGCCAACCTTATGGTTCAAATCTCAACCTTTCCAAGCGCCAAACCAGATGCCGCCTCACAGCTCACAGCTCCAATCAAATGACTCAATAGCTAGGAAGACTACTCCAGGAACCAGTCATGATGCGATTTCTGAAGAGACGATCGCAGCTGCAAATTCAACTACTGCATCATGACTTTTGAAATTTGTGCCAACACCCGGACTCAGGCCTCCTAATCAAGGGTGACACTTATAATATGGATTTAGATATGTGATACTGAGATATGTGATACTGTTATTTTGGTATTTTGAGACTTTAGTTTGAAGGATACAATTATGTCAACAAATGTCTTGTTGTTCTTTTGGTATTTTGGTATTTACAAATGTGTAAGTTTTTATTAGGGCCATGTTGCCTTTGCAATGATATTATCACTGTGAACATATGAATTACATGTTTCTTGACAATATGAATATAATGGTATGAATTGCTATGCTTTACAAGGTTTACTTCAATATATGTTACATGCACAAATATTTGCTGCTCTAATTTGAATTAAGTTTAGATAACAAACTTTGAACAGTCATTATAATAATTCATCTTTATATAACTTACATCCACAATGTTTACATATCCAATCTCTTCTTGTCACACAGTTCTTAGATATCCTAAAATTATTCATTAGGTTGCATACATAGTCCTAAATAAACAGGCAACCATAACCCCAATCAAAAATGAAAAAATACTACAACCTAACCCCAAGCATCTACTTTCACCCATTTTTACCCTGCTCTTTCCCAATTGGTTTTCTAATCCAATCAACCTAATTTCTAGATCTTCCATTTTATCATCCATCGCATCACTAAGGCCTTCAAATCGCGGCTAGTTCTGCAGCAATACCCCCTTTGATGTTGTCTTCGAAATATGCTCATTAAAGGAAGAGACATAATCATCTAGCCATACAAAAAACGAGCAACATCCTTCTGCCGTCTACATATAGACAAATTCAAAGAGGTTAAAACCATGAACAGACCTGAAACTAAGTATAGAATCGAATACATTTAACACAAAATTTTCTATGAGCATACCTTGAATTTATAGCACCGTAAGAATAACCTATCCGGATTACTTTTGGTCCCAGACATGAACAGAACAGCATCAGACCCGCAACAACATTTTGGGGAGACCCATCTCTTCTTCCTTCTACCTACAATACTCTCATTAGAGTTCATGGTATAACTTCAACTATCACCGGCTTGCAGGTTGAAGGATGCGCAACGTTCTCCACTTCCAACCATGGTCCCTTAGGGTTTCGTTATTGTTTAGACTATAAATACTTTGTGCAGAGGTTGAGAAACAAAAAGATGAATTAAACGTTTTCTCCTTCTTAATCTAGTAACGGCGTTGTTTTTGAATGTGACAGGGGGACAAATCGACCCCTGTCCATTCCCCCTTATCCACGTTGGCACTTAACTGGATGGACTAACTGCCAGATCAGCACCGGTAAGTGACACATCAGGTTTTTCCGTCAACTATGAATGGGGATATACGGGAGGGGATGCGATGACTTATTTTTTGCATAGACAAAAACCGGCGTGGGTTACTTTTTTGATGAGAAATCGCGTTGTCCTAATTAAAAATGGCCAAGAACTGAATTAGATGTTTACTCTATTTTACCTATAGAATTACTGGAATTGCATATTACTACTAGTATATATTGCATACGTTGTGCTGCAAACGTGAATGTATAACTAGCGTAAATGATTATATACTTGATGTAATGGCGCCTTGTTCCTTTTATTCTTTGTTTTGCTTTTCAAGATTACACACTCATTAGGAAAATGTTTTAAGAAGTTTTTAAATTAACCTAACCTCGCCAAAAAGCTTATATGACTATCAAATAAGCCAAATAGACATATACATTAGGAGTTTAGTTCTTTAAATCATTTGATATTTGGTTGAGTAAAGACTTAACATCCAATTTTCAAAAATTCTAATTTTAATTAAAGAATAAAATCCCATCCCAATCCTATTAATTTGTTAAAATGACAACTAGCCTTCTAATAATGTAAAAATGATATTTCGACTTTTAATAATTTATTGTGTCTTTATTGTCTTATAACAGAACAATTTCGCATAATTCATCAGTTATTTATGTGTCAAATAATAATTTAATAGAGACAGATTATCTTCTGTCTTACGAGCAAAATAAATATGTTTTAAGACAGATAAATTTCTATCTATTTATTTGGCCTAATTATTTGTTTTATGCTTTGTGGTTAATTTTGATTAATTTTATTTATAGTCACATGATTCAAAAAATTATTAATTATGTTTTTTATGTTTTATTCTATTAATTACAAATAAATTTTATGTGCATGTGACTTTTGAAAATAAAATTTTGGTGGAGGAATTCTGATAGGAATAGTAATAGTAATGCCAATGATGAGGCCCAAAAAAATAATAGGATGGTTGCTGCACGAAATTGTGATCATCAACAATGGCGCCAAAAACTTGGTAGCGCTCTCAAACGTGAATCACACTTTGTCACAACTCCGCACAACTAACCAGCAAGTGCACTGGATCGTCTAAATAATAAACCTTACGTGAGTAAGGGTCGATCCCACGGAGATTGTTGGTATGAAGCAAGCGATGGTCATATTGTAAATCTCAGTTAGGTGTATTATAAATGGTTATGGATGTTTCGAAATTAATAATAAATAAAGCATAAAATAAGATAGAGATACTTATGTAAATCATTGGTAGGAATTTCAGATAAGTGTATGGAGATGCTGTATTCTTTCTGGATCTCTACTTTCCTGCTGCTTTCATCCAATCCTTCTTACTCCTTTCCATGGCAAGTTGTATGTAGGGCATCACCGTTGTCAATGGCTACATCCCATCCTCTCAGTGAAAATGGTCCAAATGCTCTTGTCACAGCACGGCTAATCATTTGTCGATTCTCGATCATGTCGGAATAGAATCCATTGATTCTTTTGCGTCTGTCACCACGCCCAACAATCGCGAGTTTGAAGTTCGTCACAGTCATTCAATCCCTGAATCCTACTCAGAATACCACAAACAAGGCTTAGACTTTCCGAATTCTCAAGAATGGCCGCCAAAGGGTTCTAGCTTATACCACGAAGATTCTGATTAAGGAACCCAAGAGATATGCGCTCGGTCTAAGGTAGAACGGAAGTGGTTGTTAGTCACGGGTTCATAAGGATGGATGATGATGAGTGTCACGGATCATCACGTCCATCAGGTTGAAGTGCAATGAATATCTTAGAACAAGAATAAGCTGAATTGAATGGAAAATAGTAGTAATTGCATTAAAACTCGAGGTACACCAGAGCTCCACACCCTTAATCTATGGTGTGTAGAAACTCCACCGTTGAAAATACATAAGTGATGGTCCAGGCATGGACGAATGGCCAGCCCCCATGAAGGTCTAAAATCGCATACACTGATTAAAGATCAATCAAAAGACGACTAATACAATAGTAAAATGTTCTATTTATACTAGACTAGCTACTAGGGTTTACAAAAATAAGTCTAAGTGCAGAAATCCACTTCCGGGGCCTACTTTGGTGTGTGCTTGAGCTGAACTTGAGCTTTACACGTGCAGAGGCTTCTCTTGGAGTTAAACGCCAAGTTGTAACATATTTTTGGCGTTTAACTATGGTTTGTGACGTGTTTCTGGCGTTTTACTCCAGAATGCAGCATGGAACTGGCGTTGAATGGCAGTTTGCGTCATCTAAACTCAAACAAAGTATAGACTATTATATATTGCTGGAAAGCTTTGGATGTCTACTTTTCAAAGCTATTGAGAGCGCGCCATCTGGAGTTCTGTAGCTCCAGAAAATCTATTTTGAGTGCAGGGAGGTCAGAATCCAACAGCATCAGTAGTCCTTTGTCAGCCTCCTATCAGATTTTTGCTCAGGTCCCTCAATTTCAGCCAGAAAATACCTGAAATCACAGAAAAATACACAAACTCATAGTAAAGTCCAGAAATGTGAATTTTGCATAAAAACTAATAAAAACATCCCTAAAAGTAGCTAGATCCTACTAAAAACTACCTAAAAACAATGCCAAAAAGCGTATAAATTATCCGCTCATCACAACACCAAACTTAAATTGTTGCTTGTCCCCAAGCAATTGAAAATCAAATAGGATAAAAAGAAGAGAATATACTATAAATCTCAAAACATCAATGAATATTAGTTCTAACTAGATGAGCAGGACTTGTAACTTTTTGCTTCTGAACAGTTTTGGCATCTCACTTTATCCTTTGAAGTTTAGAATGATTGGCATCTATAGGAACTCAGAGTTCAGATAGTGTTATTGATTCTCCTAGTTAAGTATATTGATTCTTGAACACAGCTACTTTTATGAGTCTTGACTGTGGCCCTAAGCACTTTGTTTTCCAGTATTACCATCGGATACATAAATGCAACAGACACATAACTGGGTGAATCTTTTCAGATTGTGACTCAGCTTTGCTAAAGTCCCCAGTTAGAGGTGTCCAGAGCTCTTAAGCACACTCTTTTTGCTTTGGATCACGACTTTAACCACTCAGTCTCAAGCTTTTCACTTGGACTTGCATGCCACAAGCACATGGTTAGGGACAGGTTGATTTAGCCGCTTAGGCCTGGATTTTATTTTGTTGAGCCCTCCTATCCATTGATGCCCAAAGCCTTGGATCCTTTTTACCCTTGTCTTTTGGTTTTAAGGGCTATTGGCTTTTTCTGCTTGCTTTTTCTTTTTCTTTCTAATTTTTTTCGCTACTTTTTTTCGCAAGCTTTGCTCTTCACTGCTTTTTCTTGCTTCAAGAATCAATTTTATGATTTTTCAGATCATCAATAACATTTCTCTTGTTCATCATTCTTTCAAGAGCAACAATTTTAACATTCATAAACAACAAGATCAAAAATATGCACTGTTCAAGCATTCATTTAGAAAATAAAAAATATTGTCACCACATCAATATAATTAAACTAATTTCAAGGATGAATTCGAAACTCATGTACTTCTTGTTCTTTTGTATTAAAAACATTTTTCATTTAAGAAAGGTGAAGGATTCATGGAATTATTCATAGTCCTTAAGACATAGTTACTAAATACTAATGATCATGAAGAAAAGACACAAACATAGACAAACATATAGTATAAAAACCGAAAAACAGAGAATTAAGAACAATGAATGAGTCCACCTTAGTGATGGTGGCGCCTTTTCCTTGAAGGACCAATGGCGTCCTTGAGCTCTTCTATGTCTCTTTCTTGCCTTTGTTACTCCTCCCTCATAGCTATTTGATCTTCTCTAATCTCATGGAGAATGATGGAGTGCTCTTGGTGCTCCACCCTTAATTGGTCCATGTTATAACTCAAGTCTTCTAGAGAAGTGTTGAGTTATTTCCAATAGTTGTTTGGGGGAAAGTGCATCCCTTGAGGCATCTCAGGGATTTCTTGATGATAAGCTTCCTCATGCGTCTCTTGAGATCCGTGGATGGCCTCTCTTGTTTGCTCCATCATCTTCTTAGTGATGGGCTTGTCCTCTTCAATGAGGATGTCTCCTTCTATGATAACTCCAGCTGAGTAGCATAGATGGCAAATAAGATGAGGAAAAGCTAGCCTTGCCATGGTGGAGGATTTTTCGGCTATTTTGTAGAATTCAAAAGAGATGACTTCATGAACTTCTACTTCCTCTCTAATCATGATGCTATGGATCATGATGGCCCGATCCACAGTAACTTCGGATCGATTGCTAGTGGGGATGATGGAGCGTTGGATGAACTCCAACCATCCTCTAGCCACAGGCTTTAGGTCTAGTCTTCTTAATTGAACCGGCTTGCCTTTTGAGTCTCTTTTCCATTGAGCTCCTTCCACACATATGTCCATAAAGACTTGGTCCAACCTTTGATCAAAGTTTACCCTTCTAGTGTAGGGGCGTGTATCTTCTTGCATCATAGGCAAGTTGAATGCCAACCTCACATTTTCCGGACTGAAATCTAAGTATTTCCCCCAAACCATTGTAAGATAATTCTTTGGATTCGGGTTCATACTTTGATCATGGTTCCTAGTGATCCATGCATTGGCATAGAACTCTTGAACCATTAGGATTCTGACTTGTTGAATGGAGTTGGTCAGAACTTCCCAACCTCTTCTTTGGATCTCATGTCGGATCTCTGGATACTCATTTTTATTGAGCTTGAAAGGGACCTCAGGGATCACCTTCTTCTTGGCCACAACTTCATAGAAGTGGTCTTGATGGACCTTTGAGATGAATCTATCCATCTCCTATGACTCGGAGGTGGAAGCTTTTGTCTTCCATTTCCCTTTTCTAGAGGTTTTTCCGGCTTTAAGTGCCATAAGTGGTTATGAAAAAACAAAAAAAGCTATGCTTTTACCACACCAAACTTAGATTATTGCTCACCCTCGAGCAAGAAAAGAAAGAAGAGAAGAAAAAGAAGAAAAAGAATGGAGGAAAGGGAGAGAGGTGTGTATTCGGCCAAGGGAGAGAAGAGAAGGTTGTGTTGTGTGAAAATGAAGAAGGATAGAGGGGTTTATATAGTGGAGGGAGAGGGGTTAAGGTTCGGCCATATTGGGTGGGTTTGGGTGGGAAAGGGATTTTGAATTTGAAGGTAGGTTGGGTTTTTGGGGAAGAGTGGATGGATGTGAGTGGTGAAGAGGTGATGGGGAAGAGAGATTGAGGTGATTGGTGAAGGATTTTTGGGGAAGAGTGTTATTGGATTGTGTGAAGAATAGAGAAGGTAAATTGAGGTAGGTAGGGATCCTGTGGGGTCCACAGATCCTGAGATGATCCTGTTGGGTCTACAGATCCCGAGGTGTCAAGGATTATCATCCCTGCACCAATGAGACGTGTAAAATGCGCTCTGCATGCAATCCTGACGTTTAACTCCAGATTGATGCTTGTTTCTGGCATTAAACGCCAGTTTTATGCTTGTTTTGGGCGTTCAACGCCAGTTGCAACATGTTTCTGCCATTGAACACCAGTTCCATGCTTGTTTCTGGCGTTTAACGCCAGCTCTCCTCAGGGTATAATCCTGGCATTTAAACACCAGATTGTTGCTTGTTTTTGGAATTTCAATGACAGATTCATGCTCTGTTCTGGCGTTGAACACCAGCCAGATGCTCCTTACTGGCGTTCAAACGCTAGTAAGCTCTTCCTCCAGGGTTTGCTGTTTCTTTTGCTATTTTTTATTCTGTTTTTAATTTTAGTATTTATTTTGTGACTCCACATGATCATGAACCTAATAAAATATAAAAGAAAAAATAAAAATAAAAATAAAAATAAAATTATATAAATAAAATTTGGGTTGCCTCCCAATAAGTACTTCTTTAATGTCACTTGCTTGACGGTGTGCTCTCATGGAGCTTCACAGGTGATCAGGTCAATGTTGTGGACTCCCAACACCAAACTAAGAATTTGAATGTGGGGGTTTAATACCAAACTTAGAGTTTGGTTGTGGCCTCCCAATACCAAACTTAGAGTTTGGTTGTGGGGGCTTTGTTTGACCCTGTATTGAGAGAAGCTTTTCAAGCTTCCTCTCCATGGTTACAGAGAAATATCCTTGAGCTTTAAACATAAGGTAGTCCCCATTTAATTGAAGGACTAGTTCTCCTCTGTCAACATCAATCACAGCTCCTGCTATGGCTAGGAAGGGTCTTCCAAGGATGATGCATTCATCCTCCTCCTTCCTAGTGTCTAAGATTACGAAATTAGCAGGGATGTAAAGGCCTTTAACCTTCACTAACACGTCCTCTACCAATCCATAAGCTTGTCTTACTGACTTGTCTGCCATCTGTAATGAGAATGTGGCAGCCTATACTTCAAAGATTCCTAGCATCTCCATTACAGAGAGTGGCATAAGATTCATACCTGACCCCAGATCACATAAGCTATTAGCGAGCACATCCAGGCTCTACCTGATCTAAGGGAAAGCACATTCATGAATTCATGGCAATATATATGTGCAGCTCTGGTTTGTTGTGGTGCTTTGGTTTAAGAGAATATCTTATGCTGTGGAATCCTAGCTTCTCACTAGCTAACTGCTAATCCGTAGAGCCTTCTCAAAGGTCATGGTGCCCATGGTACAGGGTATTAAGAATTTACCAAGATCTTGTTTCTTTTGAGGTAAAGTTTGCTGAACCCATGTATCTAGTTCACTAATGAGCAAGGGAGGTTCACCTTCCCAAGTCTCATTACCAAACAACTTGGCATTCAGCTTCATGATGGCTCCTAGATATTGAGCAGCTTACTCTCCAGTTACATCTTCATCCTCTTTAGAGGAAGAATAGTTCTCAGAGCTCATGAATGGCAGAAGGAGGTTTAAGGGAATCTCTATGGTCTCTATATGAGCCTCAGATTCCTTTAGGTCCTCAATAGGGAACTCCTTATTGTCTGGGAGACATCCCATGAGGTCTTTCTCATTGGGATTCACGTCTTCCCTTCCTCTCTAGGTTCGGCCATTTTGATTATATCAATGGCCTTGCACTCTCTTTTTGGATTCTCTTCAGTATTGCTTAGGAGAGTACTAAGAAGAGTTTCAGTGATTTTCTTACTCAGTTGGCCCACTTGTGCCTCCAAATTTCTGATGGAGGACCTTGTTTCACTCATGAAACTTAAAGTGGCCTTAGACAGATCAGAGACTATATTTGCTAAGCTAGAGGAGCTTTGCTCAGAATTCTCTGTCTGTTGCTGAAAAGATGATGGAAAAGGCTTGTTATTGTTAAGCCTATTTCTTCCACCATTATTAAAGCCTTGTTAAGGCTTTTGTTGATCCTTCCATGAGAAATTTGGATGATTTCTCCATGAGAAATTATAGGTGTTTCCATAGGGTTCACCCATATAATTTACCTCTGCCATTGCAGGATTATCAGGATCATAGGCTTCTTCTTCAGAAGATGCCTCTTTAGTACTGTTGGATGTATTTTGTCATCCATTCAGACTTTGAGAAATCATGTTGACTTGCTGAGTCAACATTTTGTTCTGAGCCAATATGGCATTCAGAGCATCAATTTCAAGAACTTTCTTCCTTTGAAGCGTCCCATTATTCACAGAATTCCTCTCAGAAGTGTACATGAATTGGTTATTTGCAACCATGTCAATAAGTTCTTGAGCTTCTGCAGGTGTTTTATTTAGGTGAATGGATCCACCTGTAGAATGGTCCAGTGACATCTTAGAGAACTCAGATAGACCATAATAGAATATATCCAAAATGGTCCATTCTGAAAGCATGTCAAAAGGACACCTTTTGGTCATCTGCTTGTATCTTTCCCAAGCTTCATATAGGGATTCACAATCTTTCTCTTTGAAGGTCTGAACATCCACTCTAAGCTTGCTTAGCTTTTGAGGAGGAAAGAACTTAGCCAAGAAGGCCGTGACCAGCTTATCCCAAGAGTCCAGGCTATCTTTAGGTTGAGAGTCCAATCATGTTCTAGCCCTGTCTCTTACAGCAAAAGGGAAAAGCATGAGCCTGTAGACTTCAGGATCTACTCCGTTAGTCTTAACAGTCTCACAGATCTGCAAGAATTCAGTTAAAAACTGATAGGGATCTTCTGATGAAAGTTCATGAAACTTGCAGTTCTGTTGCATTAGAGCAACTAGTTGAGATTTGAGCGCAAAATTATTTGCTCCAATGGCAGGGATTGAGATGCTTCTTCCATCAAACTTGGAAGTGGGTGTAGTATAGTCACCAAGCATCCTCCTTGCATTATTATTTTCGACTGCCATCTCCTCTTCCTTTTCTTGTTCGAAAATTTCAGTAAAGTTGTCTCTGGATTGTTGTATTTTAGCTTCTCTTAGTTTTCTCTTCAGATTCCTTTCAGGTTCAGGATCAGCTTCAACAAGAATGCCTTTTTCCTTGTTCCTGTTCATATGAAAGAGAAGAAAACAAAGAAAATTTGGAATCCTCTATGTCACAGTATAGAGATTCCTTTATGTAAGTAGAAGAATAAAAGAATAGAAGAAAGAAAAGGTAAGAATCCAAACACAACGGGGAAGAGGTGGTTCGAATTCTTGAGTGAAAGAGAGGTGTTAGTAGATAAATAAATAGAAGGAGATGAGAGAGACAGAATTTTTGAATTTAATTTTGAAAAAGGGTTAGTGATTTTCGAAAATTAAGATAAGAAAAACAATTAAAATTAAAATTTGAAACAATTAGTTAATTAAAAGAATTTTGAAAAAGAGGAAGGAATTTTTGAAAATTGGAGAGGGAAAAGTAGTTAGGTGGTTTTGAAAAAGATAAGAAATAGTAAAACAAATAAAAAGTCAATTAGTTAGTTGAAAAAGATTTGAAATTCAATTTTGAAAAGATAAGAAGTTGGAAAAGATTTTGAAATTGAATTTGAAAAAGATATAATTTGAAAAAAAGATATTTTAAAAAGATTTGATTTTTAAAATTAAAATTGATTACTTGACTAACAAGAAACTAAAAGATATGATTCTAGAATTTAAATATTGAACCTTTCTTAACAAGAAAGTAACAAACTTCAAATTTTTGAATCAATCACATTAATTGTTAGTAAAGTTTTCGAAATTTTGAAATAAAAATAAGAAAAAGATTTTGAAAATAAATTTTTAAAAATTTTCGAAAATAATAGAAAAAATGAAAAAGATTTGATTTTTGAAAAAGATTTTGAAAAGATAAGATTTTTAAAATTGAAAATTTGACTTGACTTATAAGAAATGGCTAAGTTTTTAAAAAAATTTGACTAAGTCAACTCAAATTTTTGAAAATCATGAAAAAAAAGAAAAATATTTTTTTTATTTTTGAATTTTTAATGAGGAAAGAGAAAAACAACAAAAATGACTCACAACATGAAAATTATGAATCAAAACACATGATGCATGCAAGAACACTATGAATGTCAAGATGAACACCAAGAACACTTTGAAGATCAAGATGAACATCAAGACTTATTTTTGAAAAATTTTCAAGAAGAAAACAAGACACCAAACTTAGAAATCTTTAATACTTAGACACTATGAATGCAAAAATGCATATGAAAAATAACAAAAAACACAAAACAAGAAAATTTAAAGATCAAACAAGAAGACTTGTCAAGAACAACTTGAAGATCATGAAGAACACATGCATGAATTTTCGAAAAATAAAAAGGTTTTTTTTAAAACATGCAATTGACACCAAACTTAAAAATTGACACTAGACTTAAACAAGAAACACAAAATATTTTTTGTTTTTATGATTTTATTGATTTTTTGTATTTTATTTTATTTTTTTCCAAAACATATAGGAAAAATAAAATAAGAAATTCAAAATTTTTAATAAGAATTCCAGGAATCTTTGCAATGTTAGTCTAAAGCTCCGGTCCAGGAATTAGACATGGCTTAATAGCCAACCAAGCTTTTTGTGAAAGCTTCGGTCCAAAACACTAGACATGGCCAATGGCCAGCCAAGCTTTAGCATACAAATCAGACATACAACAGCTGATACTTCATCCAACTCCATATACTGATAATGGAAAGCCTCAATCCAATTGAATTAGACATGGTTTTACGGCCAGCCAAGCTTCAACATGCTTCATGAAACACTAGAATTCATTCTTAAAATTTTAGAATAATTTTTCGAAAATAGAAGTAAAAATTTTTTGAAAGATTTTTGAAAAATTTTTTACAATAAAACAAAAAGAAAATTACCTAATCTGAGCAACAAGATGAACCGTCAGTTGTCCAAACTCGAACAATCCTCGCAACGGCGCCAAAAACTTAGTGCACGAAATTGTGATCATCAACAATGGCGCCAAAAACTTGGTAGCGCTCTCAAACGCGAATCACACTTTGTCACAACTCCGCACAACTAACCAGCAAGTGCACTGGGTCATCCAAGTAATAAAACTTACGTGAGTAAGGGTCGATCCCACAGAGATTGTTGGTATGAAGCAAGCTATGGTCATCTTGTAAATCTCAGTTAGGCGTATTATAAATGGTTATGGATGTTTCAAAATTAATAATAAATAAAGCATAAAATAAGATAGAGATACTTATGTAAATCATTGGTAGGAATTTCAGATAAGTGTATGGAGATGCTGTATTCCTTCTAGATCTCTACTTTCCTACTGCTTTCATCAAATCCTTCTTACTCCTTTCCATGGCAAGCTGTATGTAGGGCATCACCGTTGTCAATGGCTACATCCCATCCTCTCAGTGAAAATGGTCCAAATGCTCTTGTCACAGCACGGCTAATCATCTGTCGGTTCTCGATCATGTCGGAATAGAATCCATTGATTCTTTTGCGTCTGTCACCACGCCCAACAATCGCGAGTTTGATGCTCATCACAGTCATTCAATCCCTAAATCCTACTTAGAATACCACAGACAAGGTTTAGACTTTTCAGATTCTCAAGAATGGCCGCCAAGGGTTCTAGCTTATACCACGAAGATTCTGATTAAGGAACCCAAGAGATATGCGCTCGGTTTAAAGTAGAACGGAAGTAGTTGTCAGTCACGCGTTCATAAGGATGGATGATGATGAGTGTCACGGATCATCACGTCCATCAGGTTGAAGTGCAACGAATATCTTAGAACAAGAATAAGCTGAATTGAATGAAAAATAGTAGTAATTGCATTAAAACTCGAGGTACAGCAGAGCTCCACACCCTTAATCTATGGTGTGTAGAAACTCCACCGTTGAAAATACATAAGTGATGGTCCAGGCATGGCTGAATGGCCAGCCCCCATTAAGGTCTAAAATCACCTACACTGATTAAAGATCAATCAAAAGACGACTAATACAATAGTAAAATGTTCTATTTATACTAGACTAGCTACTAGGGTTTACAAAAATAAGTCTAAGTGCAGAAATCCACTTCCGGGGCCCACTTTGGTGTGTGCTTGGGCTGAACTTGAGCTTTACACATTCAGAGGCTTCTCTTGGAGTTAAACGCCAAGTTGTAACGTGTTTTTGGCGTTTAACTCTGGTTTGTTACGTGTTTCTGGCGTTTTACTCCAGAATGCAGCATAGAACTGGCGTTGAATACCAGTTTGTGTCGTCAAAACTCGAACAAAGTATAGACTATTATATATTGCTGGAAAGCTCTAGATGTCTATTTTCCAAAGCAGTTGAGAGCGTGCCATTTGGAGTTGTGTAGCTCCAGAAAATCCATTTTGAGTGCAGGAAGGTCAGAATCCAACAGCATCAGCAGTCCTTTGTCAGCCTCCTATCATATTTTTGCTCAGGTCCCTCAATTTCAGCCAGAAAATACCTGAAATCATAGAAAAATACACAAACTCATAGTAAAGTCCAAAAATGTGAATTTTGCATAAAAACTAATAAAAACATCCCTAAAAGTAGCTAGATCCTACTAAAAACTACCTAAAAACAATGCCAAAAAGCGTATAAATTATCTGCTCATCAATGGTCCAATTAACAAAAGGGTGAGGAAACCACCTATATGGATGAAAGAGTACAAGAAGTAAGGTTCTGAAGACCAAATCGGACTGGCTGATTTGACCAGTTAATCGAAAATCAGTCCTCTGATTGGTTCGATTGATATCCAAAATCGTTCTGCAAAGGATCGGTCAAAAAACTGACCAAACCAATAGTTAATTGTTGAACAAGATGAACCGATTTAGTTTTTTGAAAGTCCGGTTTGCTACTTCCTCTTAAAACAACGGCGTTTTGAGGGGAATATAAGAAAGAAAAAAAGAGCTGCAGAACCCGTTCCCCTCCCCCTTCATTCTCTCATAAGTCACAAGTCTCCCCCCAAATTTCAGTGAAAAAAATCCTATCAGAGCAAATCACCCTCTTCTCCTCGCCGTGGAATCTCTATTTGGACACATCGTCGTCACTCGCGTCACCCACCTCACCGTCGTTCATCTTGTCGGCTCGCCTCTTCGGTCTCCAACCTCTGCTCACCTCGCCGTTGCTCACCTCTAGTGTAAGAACTCCTCGGCTCCTCCATCACCCGCATCCCTCCCCTTGCTACTGTACAGCTTGTCTGCTTCGTCTCTGTCATTGGCTCGCCACCAAAATTAGCTTTTTGCTTGCCTATCTGTTCTCTGTTGCGAGTGATGAAGAACTAAGAATGGTGGTTACTCCACAGTTTCCTCAGTCTCAATAATGATACATTACTTTTTCTGTTCTTGTTTTTAGGGCCTTGCTCATATTGCAAAGAAAAATATCATTTATGTTAGTTGCAGATACTGAAAACCATGCTTTGAGGTATGTGATAGATTCAAAATAATAATAGTCTAATGTAATCTTCATTATCTATGTTATAGCAATCCTTGGTGTTAAAATGGTGAATTTAGTCATAGAAAATAGTAGAGAAACTCTTGCTTGTGAACTATATGTCATATATTAATAATATACACATGGTTTCATTCTTAAAAGATTCCTGAACTTTAGTGACCAAAAAAATTACAATTTTGTTGAATATTTGATTAGAAGTTTTTGTTGAAATTTGTTATGATTTTGAATTTTTGTAAAAGTTGATGTTTTTCATTGTTGTTAATTATTTAATTATAAGAAATTAATGTTAACATTTTTTATTCTAATTTTTTTGTTGTTAATGAGATAAATATTGTTGAATATTGTTGCTGATTACATAATTAGATCTTATAAGTTATTTAAAATTTTTTATTTTGTGAATTTTTAATGATAAAATATGTACAAGTTATATGTGAAATTATAAGATTATGGATTTTATCAGTTGAAAAATAATTGAATTTGAATATTTGAGACTGTATATTGAATTTTTAATACTTTTATTGTATATTTAATCAAATTAGTTCAACCACGGTTCGACCACAGTTGGACTATTGAACAAGTCACTTGACTGATTCAATGACCTGTTCGGTTCTCGCAACCTTAACGAGAAGTAAATAGGAGTGTGTCACAGGGAATTATAGTGTAAGAAAAGGGGATAGGTATTATGTTGCTTTGATAGTGCAGACCTCCCTTGAGCTCAGGGTGATATTGGTATACTGTTTCATTAATTCTTGCTTTATATATCAATTAAGTACTTTATTTGTCAATAGAGTACATTTATATTACTTTGTCATATTGCAACTGTGATTGTTGTGAATTGCTATTATTGTTTGTAGTGCTTATTAATTGGTACTTTCATTGAGAGCAAGCGTCGCCAAGGCCAATGGAACTCATTTGAATCGACTGGAGGAACTCACCTTCTCCAACAAACAGGAGGTAACCACTCTTAGCCGCGGGTGGGTGAAGGCAAATGAGAGGATCGCCAATACGCAAATTCAACTCACAAACATGAACTCCTCATTGTGATCTATTAAGAAGTTGCTATGTGAAAATGTGAAGCTAAAAATGAAGGCTGCTGATTATGGCCCCGCTGGTGACGATGCCGCAGATGGCAATTTTGTACGGGATCAGTATGCATGGACACTGAACAACCATGGGCCGTGGCCTCGACTAAAGGTGAAAATCGCTGATGTTCTCATGTTTGACAGCGAAGGAGTGGAAGATTGGGTCTTCCGCACCTGTCAATACTTGGAGACGTTCGAGATACCCGTGGAGTAGAGAAGTCAGGTGTTATCATTTCATTTGGTAGGAGTGGCATATGCGTGGTATCAATGGGGCATTAACAACAGCATCATCTACACATGGGACACATTTCTAGAAGCGCTAGTAGTCAGATTTAGAAAGAATATCTTTTATGACCCTTACACTGCCATTAGAAAATTGAAGCAAAGTGGATCAGTGGAAGAGTACCAGAACCAACTTGAAGAGTTGACCAACAAGGTTAATGGGCTGAATGAAGAGTGGATCATCTCCCTCTTTGTTGTTGGGCTTTAGGACCAACTCAAATGTGAATTGCTCCTAGCCTAACACATATCTTATGTCGAGGTTGTTTCCATTGCTAAACTCCATGAGCAGAAGAATGCAACAATGCTGGGCTTATTTTGGAATCGTAGCAATAAGGCCCCTGCCCAAAACCCGTGCTGGTTTGTTTCCAACGGAATCCTGAACCCAGTCAGCCCTAGCCCCAAGAGTTCTCACCCAGTGGCTACCCCTGCCATGAGCTCCATAGCACCTGCTAACACGCCCTTTTCTTTCCCAATACAAAAAATTTAAGAAATTGACCAGCGTTGATATTCGAGCATGAAAGGAGAATGGCTTGTGTTATTATTGTGATAAATGTTACAGCCAGAGGAATCATTGTAAGGCTTTTTATCAGCTCCTCATAGTTGAAGAGGAACTCCAAGAGCTCTTACATGGCACTATCGAAACACCTGAAGAGGAGAATGACTCTGATTTAGAGGATGCGGGACACACGCCAATCCACCTGTGCTGATTTTGATTGACGGCGGCAGCATCCACAATTTTATCAAAGGTTCAATTTCCATGAAGCTCAATTTGCCTCTCACCCACCACAACAACACTTCAGGTAATGGTGGGCAATGGTGATTCCATTAATTGTGCTGCTAAATGCCAAGATTTTTCATTATTAGTAGAAGGGTATAACTTCTCTATGGACACTTATGTACTGGACCTCAAAGGTGCATATATTGTCCTAGGAGTACATTGGATGATGCGGCTAGGTACTATTCGCATTAGTTATATGGAATTGTTCATTAAGATCAAGGTACTAGGGAGATGGGTCACATTCAAAGGTGAATGCTTATTACAAGAGGCAAAATTGAGTTTCAAAGAATTGAAGAAACTCCATAGTAGCCAGCATATTGTCTCTTTGTTTTAATTAGAGGTCAGGGGTTCATCACCAGCATTAATTCCACCCATGATTGATGAAGATGTTTAAGGGGTTCTAGAGGAATTTTTAAGGTGTTTGAAGAACCCACACAACTCCCACCACAATGAGCTATTGATCATCCAATCCATCTTGTCCCAGGTGCAACCCCAATAAATATTAGACCTTACAAATATCTACATTTTCAGAAGGAAGAAATGGAACGGCTAGTGATTGAGATGTTACAAACTGGTGTGATACGTGACAGTCAGAGTGCTTTTTCAAACCCGATTCTGCTTGTGAAGAAGAATGATAGGGGTTAGCGTTTCTGTGTTGACTATAGAGTCCTAAATGCAATCACTATGAAGGATAAATTTCCAATTCCAACCATAGATGAGATACTTGATGAGTTACATGGTACATAATTATTTTCTAAGATTGATCTGAGGAGCAACTATCATTAGATTAGAATACGGGAGAAGGACATAGACAAGACGACATTTAGGACTCATATGGGCCACTATGAATTTGTGATCATGCCATTTGGCCTCACAAATATGCCTTCCATGTTCCAAACAACCATGAACTGAGTTTTTAACCTTACTTAAGATGGTTTATTGATGCTTTTTTTTATGATATACTGGTGTATAGTCAGACCCATTAAGAGCAGTTGAGGCATTTGGGTCAAACTTTACAAGTTTTCCAGGAAAACCATTTCTTTTCCAAACAAACAAAATGTGCATTCTTAAAACAGCAGATTGAGTACTTGGAACATGTAATTTCTAAGGAAGGAGTGAAGGTAGATCCTACAAAGAGATGCAATCTTAGCTTGGCCTATTCCCACCACGGTAAAGCAATTAAGGGGCTTCCTTAGGTTGACTGGATATTACAGAAAATTCGTTGCCAATTATGCTCAATTTGTCTTCCCTTTGATTGAGTTATTGAAGAAGAACATCTTTCAATGGACCATATCCGCTTATCAGAATTTTCACCATTTGAAGCAACTGATGGTTAACACCCTTGTTCTGGCACTCCCTAATTTCTCCCAAACCTTCGTAGTAGAAACAGTTGCTTCTAGCACTAGTGTTGGCACGGTTCTGTCTCAAGGTGGTCATCTCATTGCCTACTTCAGTAAGAAATTAGGGGCACATTTAGCACAAGCATCCGCTTATGTGCGGGAACTCTATGCTCTCACTCAAGCAGTTGCAAAATAGCGGCACTATTTGCTAGGTAAGAGGTTTCTCATTAAGACTGATCATCAAAGGTTAAGGGAGCTCATGACTCAAGTCATCCTTACCCCCGAGCAGCAGCACTATCTCTCAAAGTTACTGGGGTATGACTTTGAGATTGAATATCATCCTAGCAAGTTCAACAAGACAACCAATGCCCAATCCTGCCAAGAAAAGGAAGCCAATTGTCCACGATTCCAAGAATTCAAGCGGCACAATCTCAACTCATTTATGAATTATTGAGAGCTAATAGTGAGATGGAGGAGATGTTACAACTTCAAGAACGCTTGAGGAATGGTGACTTGCCTTCCGATTATGTGTTTGAGGATGGTTTATTGTTGTATCAAGGGGGAATTTGGGTGCCAAATTTTGCTGATTTGCGTACTAATCTCTTAAATCGATTTCATTCTGCACTGACAGTGGGTCATGGCGGCGTTTTGAAAACTTACAAGGGGCTGAGTGAATTGTTCTTTTGGCCTAGGATGTGCCAAGATGTTGTACGCTTCATCGATTGCTGTGTCGAATGTCAATGTACGAAAGTATATCACTACTAAACCACAAGGTCTCCTTCAACCCCTTCCTATCCCGGCAAAACCATGGGATGACATCAGTTTTGTTTTCATATCTAAGCTTCCAAACTTTAATGGCTTTACTGCTATACTTGTTGTCGTGGATAGATTCAACAAGACTGCCCAGATTACTCTGTTGAAGACAGGTTTCTCAGCCAAAATGGTTGCTTAGAATTTCATCAATTTATTGGTAAGATATCATGGGTTCCTTACCACTATTGTTTCCAATAGAGACCCTTTCTTCTTAAGTCGCTTCTGGAGAGAATTATTTGTGAATTGTGGAATTAAGCTGCTCTATAGTACAACGTATCATCCGCAGACCAATGGTCAGATGGAGGTTGTAAACCGAATGTTGGAACAATACCTGTGTGCTCACCCATGCCCACCCTGTAAAATGGTCAGTTTATCTCAATTGGTTTGAGTTTTGTTATAACAACTTGTTCCACACCACAATTGAGATGTCTCCACATGAAGCATTATATGGGTTTCTAACCCAAACCATTTCGGGGTATGTGCATCACTCATCTTCAGTTCAGGATGTAAATAACTTGCTGTGAGTGCGGGAGTCTCTTGATATGGAACTGAAGTTTTGCCTCCAACAAGAACAAAACCAAAAGAAATGCCTGGATAATAGTCATCATTGAGAAAAATTATTCAATGTTGGTGAATGGGTTCTATTGAAGCTGCAGCCATATAGGCAAAACTCAGTGGTAGCTCGGGGTAACTTAAAGCTTGCTAGGTGGTTTTATGGGTTGTTTAAGGTGCTACAGCGAGTAGGGGCTGTCACGTACAAGCTGGAACTTCCAACCGACAGTGCATCCAATTTTCCATGTCTCATTGCTGAAGGAATTTAAAGGGGACCTGACTATGATTAGGGTACCACAAACCTTTTCCTCTCTCTACCTTTTGAACCACTTCTAGCTGCCATCATTGATAGTAGGCATGGGCTACTTGACGATGGTTCTCAAACTGTCCAAGTATTAGTGAAGTGGCAAGGTGCACCAAGAGAAGAAACAACTTGGGTCAATTGGTCTGAGTTGGTGAAGATGTATCCCGTTGAGAACCTTGAGGACAAGGTCATTGTCATGGGGGAGTAATTGATGCAAATATAATAGTAATGCCAATGCTGAGGCCCAAAAGAAATAAGAGGATAGGGCTAATAAAGCCATTATGTAGAATAGCCCAAGTAACAAAAGGGTGAGGAAACCACCCATATGGATGAAAGACTACGAGAAGTAAATAGGAGTGTGTCACAGGAAATTATTAGCTTATGCTAAGGTCAGAGTTAGTTACAACAGATTGAAAAATAAGTTATGATATAAAAAGGGAAATATAGTCTAAGAAAAGGGGATAGGTATTATGTTGCTATTTGATAGTGCAGACCTCCCTTAAGCTTAGGGTGTTATTGGTATACTGTTTCATTGATTCTCTCTTTATATATCAATTGAGTACTTCATTTGTCAATAGAGTATACTTTATATTACTTTGCCATATTGCTACAGTGATTGTTGTGAATTGCTATTAATGTTTGTAATGCCTATTAGATTCATCACGCCTAAGTACGTATGATCTTATAAATAGAAGTGCAAGATACAAAAGAGAGGAGTGGTTTTAGCAAACACACGCACAAACACTCATCAAATCTCTTTCTCCCTCCCTTTTATGGCTTGATCATTGATGTATGCTTGTTGGATTTTCTAGAATATGTTGTTAATGATGATGGTGGAGCTAATTTGGTTGAAACTAGTTATGTTTGATGAATTAGAACAAACTTAGGATTGTATTTTGAGGATTATTGGTGAACTGAGATAGACTAGCATCTGTCTTGGGGCCTTAATAACTCAATTTGGTGTCCAAGAACGTTTGAATTAATTCATGTTTTAGTTTTTTTATGTTGAATTTCTAAAGATTATTAATTTTGTAGAATCTGGTTGTTAAACTAGTAACTTGCGGAGCCCATTTCTTTATTTTATGGCAAAATTTTCGAATGGGACTAAATTTTGGTGAAAGATGGATGTGTCTAGTAATACTAAGTTTGATATTATTTCAATGACTTGAGAATAGGGGAGCTTTAATTTTTCCCTTAATTCTAGTGCCACTATAAGAAAAAAGTCTGTCGTCACACTTTTTCTTGCAAAGGTCAATGACCATGCTTTTATAAAGATGGTGATTGATTGAAGATTTGACCATGTTTTTTTTTATCATGCTTCAAAAGTGTGGTCGAAAGGGGGTCAATGGCCACGCTTTTATGAAAGTGACAGTTGATTAGAGATTTAGCCATGCTTTTTCTTGCCACGCTTTAAAAACGTGGCTGAAAAGGGGTTAATGACTATGCTTTTATGAAGGTGATGGTTTTCTAAATTTCATTTGAGTGGATTTGCTTGTTCAAAGCTTGGAATCAACTAGCACCTAGGAAGCATGTGGAAGAGGATACAGTAGCTGAAATCTACTAGCACTTTCGATTCTATTAATTATGATTTTGTTGAATTTATTCTTTTTTTATTTGTACTTTATACTTGGTTGGGTTGTTCATTCTGATTTTTTTCTTCTTTATGAATTTTTAATCTATTTTTTATTTTGGTTTATGGTTGTTGATTCTGATTTCATTCTATTTTTTATTTTTAATGGTTTTTATTTTACTTTATTTTTGTTTCTATTTCTATTTTCTATCTGTCAACATGGTTTTTCATGTATTTTCTCCTTTACTTTTAGGTCTGAATTCCTAAAATCTCTGAATACTAGTCCTCAAGCCAAGAAATTTCAGCTCAAGAAGGATAAGTTTGAGTGATGTGTGTTTTGCCAAAGTTTGATTATTATGGAGGGTGTTGTTTTTTTTTTATGTTTTGTTGGATTGTAGTGGGTGTTTCATATGTATCAAAACAATCTTGTGGTTTAATATTATGTCTTTCACCTATGTATGTTGGATTGGTTGATTTAGAATTATATATGTAATTTTTTTGTCATTGTTTAAATTAGTTCCTCGAACTATGATTTAAAATTATATGTCAATTTTACAAGATTTATTAGAAGATAGATAAAAAAAAAAGCGTAGCCATAAGTATTCTGAGCTAGCTTATAACTACGCTTAAAAAAGGCAGCCATTGTACAGTAGTCCAAACAATGGTCACGCTAAAAAAATGTGGCTATAGCCGAAAACAATTGGTGCAGTTAAAAAGTATAGTCATATCTTCCTCTATCAGCACGCTTTCGAAGCATATCCAAAACTAAACCAATAGGCTCATTTTTAGAAGCGTGGCTGTAAGTCCATCAGAGGATACGCTTTAAAAGCGTGGTTACAGGGTTATACATACGGCTATGCTTTTAAGTTTGACAATAGATAAAAGCGTAGCAAAAAATTAAGCGTGCTAATAGATCGACAAAAGTGTGGCGATAGAGCAACTGGCACGCTCGCAAATGTGACCATTTCAAAAGAGTGCCAATAGCTCAAAAAGTGTGGTGAGAAACTGTCGCTACGCTTTTTTTTATTTTTTGGCACGTTTTAGAAGCGTGACAATAGACTGCTTTTCTTGTAGTGTGCTACAGCGCCAAGAAAATTATAATATTTAGTTTGTCGAAAATCTTGTTTTAAAAAACAATCATGTAGACATAAATTTCAGAATTTTGAGGTTGTTTGCTATTTCACTATTGCAAGCAAATATGTTTGATGGACAAATGTAAGCATATGCTTGAATTTGTGATTTTGAAGGTGTCTTTGAGGTAATAAGACAGAACCTAGGCGAGTTTGGAGCAAACAATGGAATGAGATGAGATTTCGTTTGAGGAATGAAGATATGACAGGTTGTGGCCGTGAAAGGACCCGATTTGGTTTTATGACTAAAAAGAAAGGCTTGGAGTTGATGACCAAGGCCAATTATGAATTATGATAAGCGAAAGCTTAGGGCTTACTTAACCAATCTCAAGTGAGTAAGATGTATTTTAGCATTGGTTTTGTTTGATGAATACCACCTTATGTTGGACATAACTTCGTTTTTCTTTGAAATAGGCTAAAATCCAAAGATTTGTGACATCATTGTTTTAAAAGGTATCATTGGTTTATGTATATGGCTATCCGCTACATGGTACCATCTGAGTTCCGACTATGGATTGTGTGTGTGCTGTTCAAAGTGTTAAGACTTGAAATTATTAAAGAATGGTTAATTGAAAGAGTATATTCGGTAAAGAATAATAATTAAGAACTTATATGTTGTTACTGTAAGTTGATGGTATGGTGGTAGAGAAAGGAAGAGGATGATAAGGGAAAAAAAAGGAGGGAAGGTGGTAGCAGGCTAGCAGCGATCATTATAGTTGTCAATTGTCATGGTTGTCCCATGTTTTTTCTTCTTTCTTTTTATCCTTTTTTTTTAATATCGTTTCTTTTTTCCTTTTTTTTTTTTCCTTCTCTTATTAGTACTTTTTCTTATTATCGGTATTTTTTTTGGTAAAATACAAAATATTTTACAGTAAATACATCAATTTTTAAGAAAAATATAGATAAAATACAAAGAAATTTTTATCTAAACACAAATTTTTTAAAAAAAGATTACGAAAAAAAACACATTTACTAAAATACATAATTTGACAACAAAAAAAAATGATAAAAAAACCTAAGATTAAAGTGCGTGTGATTTACATATACATTTATGGAAATAATATGCATTAGACCAATTAATTATTAGACTAACTTAGTTGAATGAATTTATTAGTTACCAAAAAACTTGTTCATCGTGTAGTAATGCTATTTTTTCTGATTTTTGTAAAAAGAAAAAATATATACCATACAATTAGATAAAATACATATTTATAAAAATTTGTCGTGTACCACACCGAAGACTAGTATATTATAAGAAAAATTTTAAGTATATTTAAAATATTGATATTCTAATTATTTTAATTATTAATTTTAATTAATATATATTATATATATTTTTTTATAATTTAGATTAACGTTAAAACAACTAACGTGTTCTCAATATATTTGAAACTCTCCCTGTACTATATATTTTGAATAGAATGCTCCAACTTTAGTGCTACTAGCCTACTAGCAATAATTTAAGATGTCATCATACATTCATACTTCTATTTAATGTATCCCAAAAAAAGGGGTTGAATAAAACAATACTCAGATAGAGAATGAAGAAAAAAAAAAGAAGATAATATATATCATTATACCAATATAACAAGGCAAAATAAATTCCAGAAAAGAAGAAAAAGTTATGAAAACTATCTTAAGACAAAATGGTACACTGAGGCTATGCATCACATAATGCTGCCTAATCATTCATCATCATCAAACTCTCAGTGGGAACACCGAACCGCAAAAGCAATTTATGTGGCCTAGGAAAAAGCCTCGACCTACTTGCTATAATTAGTTAATCACCAATTCGGCAACTCAGCACTTGGAAACCACTAACGCATGATAAACAAACACATCAGACCACATTGCAATAATCTTTATCTCCACATTCTTCAAAATCGTAAGGCAACAAGTCAACAACATAGAATGAATGCAAGTTACTTACATAAAAACGGTTAAAATTTTTTTATTTAAAGATATTTTTAAGTAATTAAAATTTAATATATATAATTAATTAAATTATATTATTTTTATTAAAATTAGATTAGATAAATTAATTTAATTAAAAAATTAATAAATTATATTTTAATTTTATTTAAATTAATATTTTTTATAAAAAATAATTACAATATTTTTATTATAAAAAATAACTAAAATATTATTATTATTATAAATTTTGAAATTTTTAAATTCTAACAATTTTTTTTCGTGTCGTTATAAAATTAGAATTGAGGGCTTTTAAAATTAAAATATATATACATAATAGAAATATTTTAGTCATTTTCTATAATAAGATTATTGTAGTTATTTTCTTAAAAAAAAATTAATTCAGACTGGTTCGAAATTTAATTTACTAATTTTCAGTTAAATTAATTTGTCTGATTTAATTTTAACAAAAATAATATAATTTAATCAATTATATATATATATATTAAATTTTAATTAATAAAAAATATTTTAAAAAAATATTTTAAATATCTTTATTGAAATGACTCTCTAGAAGACTTCGCCTAATTAATCATACCATATGGCATATATGGCATATCTTTGATGCACCACTACCACAAGCTAGCTTTGAGGGAAAAAAAATTCACCCGCAGATTAGATACGGGAATCATATGTATGGAAAAACTGCATAAATAATTCATGTTCGGATCGTTGGAGTTCGTTGTAATTCATGCTGATAGCTATTAATTATAATCCATATGTGTCAATATATAAGTTCATCTTTAAACGTTTTTTATTAAATAAAAAATGTTTCGCTTCTTATTAATTAACAAATTTTAGTTCTTTATTTATTATATTTTACATAATGACTCGAATCTGTATTTAAAATTTAAAATTTATTATTTAAATTTAAGGTTTAAAATTTAATATTTAGAATTAAATTTGATTTTATAATTCAAAAAATACTACGCTTCTTATTTTTTTTGAAACATAAATATATTCGCCGAATATATATGACTTAATTAATGGTCACCAAATTTTATTTAATTTAGTCTCATGAACTAAACTGGACATCATAATAAACACATTAATGTGGTAGCACTTAATTGTTCACATCAACCTGTATTAAAAAGGGGAGAGATAGAAGATTGGTCTGGAATGAACGAAGGTCAATTTTCGAAAAATAAAAAATTTAGTTGATCATTTAAAAAGTTAAGTACAAAATTAATTAGTTCAGTTAACTTTAGAACATTATCTCTTTAATTAATTGATAAATGCTAAATTTAGCCCTTAAAACCTTAGAAATTTGCGTCAATTTGTTTCTACAAATTTTAACATTATTAAATTAAATTGGCCCTCAATGATTTGCTCCTTCACCCGGTCTTCATTGTTGAGTCCTTGGTAAATATATTCTAATGTGAATTATATCAAGTAATATGCTACTTAAAGTTCGAGTGAAAACTCATTCTATGCTTGACCATTTTTATTAAAGACAACTATATTCTAAAAAAAAAAAAAATCACTTCGGCCTATGTCTCTGTTCTTCCTGAGACTTCCTTCATTATTTTTATTGTCAACTTGTATAACGACCGATACTTAAGCTATTTTGCTAATATGTTTGAATTGAACGTTATTTTGTTAATATGTTTGAATTGAAGGTTAAGTGTCATGTTGTAAGTATTGGATTGGTTGTTCTTAGAGCATCTTTAATAAAATATTTTTAGAGTATTATTTTTTAGAAGAAAATATAAGAAGACAATAAATTTAATGAACAATGTGAACAATAAAAAAATAAAACTAAAATCAAATGATAATTAATTTAATTAATTTTTAGTAATTTCAAATTTTGAATTAAAAAAATAAAGATTTACAAATGGTGCAGTTACGTATACGATAACCTTCTTTCTCTCTGTGTAATTTTTATTTTACAGAGCATTCTTTTCATCCATTTTCTTTCTATCTCTCTGGTCCGACGCCACCAAAAACATCAGTCGCTGCCGTCCAAAACACTAACTGACGTCACCTAGTTCTCCAAGAACGTTCAAGCAGGTACACCTTTCACGCACATTGCATCCTTCGTGCAGCCTACCAACGCGCTGTCCGTGCAGGCACCCCGAAGCCGGCAGGGAACACCGTCCTAACATCTCCATCTGCAACATAAAAGGACATACGCAACTGCCGTTTCATACACCTCCTCACGGTCCAAATGTTTATTTCACTATGATGGTGGATGGTTATTTCAAGCATTATGTATGCAGATGGTCGTTTTAGTGAGTAATTGAATGATTATTTTTGTTTACAGATGTCGGATGTTCATTTCTATACCTACCCGAATGGTTATTATTACGGCGGTGGTAGAATGCAACCCCTAGGGAGGGTACCGACGCGGGAGAGAGAAGCAAGCCGAACACCAAGGACGCGCGACGGGAAGGACGCAGGCCTGCCTTCACGGAGGATGCTGGCGGAACATACAAAGACCCGTGACAGGACGGTGGCATCCGTTCGAGCTGTTGACTGCCGGCAACGGAGACAGATGCGCGTGAGAAAGGGGGCTGGACTAGGGTCGAAGCTAGATAGTGAGGATATCTCTGACACTGGTGAGATAGGGTGGTTAGTGATGAATGTGGTGGTGGTTGCCGACTAGGGAAAAAGAGGGATTTGGAGGTAAAAAATTTTTGTAATTTAGGGTTTGGATGGTTATTTTTGTAAAATAACTGAATGGAATTTTTTGGATTTAGGGTAATCAATGGAGTAGTTTTCATTTTTTATTCCTATTGGGTTAAATATCCAGTCGATTGTTCACACTGTTAAGATTTCTCATTGTTTCTTTAGCGGAGTTGTATTTTTTATATTTTTAAAAAATGAATTGATTTAGAATTAAAATTTTTATTGGAGTTGATTTGTGAAATAAAATCGATATCACCTTAAAGATATAATATCATTTTGATAGAGAATCAACAAAATTTTATTAATCGTATAATTATTTTGATAAAATAATTAAAAATTATATAAAATTTTAAATGAACCCAAAATAAGTATTGAAAGAGTAAATTTTATTTTTAATTTTAAATTATTATTTATAATATATAATCGTACAAATATTTTTATAAAATTCAAAATAAAACTAAAATTAGAATTAGCATTGTAGATATTTTAAGTTTAAACTCTATATTATTGCCAACTCTCATGTTAAGACTCGATTTGGTAAATGTTTGTATTTTCAAGGGTGAAGTATTAAATTGGCCCTTTTGGATATAATTTTGTTTGGTCCTTAAGATTTAAAGTGTCATATTTGAATTTAAAAATCTTTCATTTAGCTTCAATGTAGTCCCATTATAAGGTCAAAATTAAATAATTAATGCAATGTCCTGCATGACAGCAGTACAAGAATAAGGTCGATAAACAGAGAAACAAGTACAAACTCTAGAGATACAAAATCAATCATAAATGCATCAATACATTTATTTATTATTCTTCTTACAATTTAAATGAAATATTTTCTATAGAACTAAAGAGAATAATAAATAAATGTATTAATGCATCAATAGTTAATTTTATTTATGCCTCTAGAGCTTGTACTTGATCTCCAAATTATCGACCTTGTTCTTATATTGCTGTATGTAAGACATTCCGTTAATTATTTAACTTTGACATCACGGTGAGACTACATTGAAGTTAAATAAAACTTTTTTGGATTCAAATAGGATACTTTAAATCTTAAGAATCAAAACAGAATTTCGCCCAAACGTAGGGAAACCAATTTAATACTTTACCCACTCTAATATTTTTATTGAAGTTAGGTTTGCTTAACTCCTTTCTCCCACCTTCATCCTTTCAATAAGTTCAAACCTCATTTTTTTACTCTTTTTTTTTTTTTTTACACTATTAATTTTTTAAAAGAGTTTGAAGAAGAAGAAGAAAAGAGTAGGAAAATGAGATTTGAACTTATTGAGAGGATAAAAGTGAGACCGAGAGAGAGGGATTAAGTAAACATAGATTTAACAACAATATTATTAGCAGTACATCAATTTTATTAAATATTAGTAAAAAATTTAATAGTGAAATAACATTAATGTCATTTTAAATATTTTGAGATAAAAATATAATGATTAAAATATTAAAGATCAAAATAAAATTCACCACAAACATTCAAGAACAAAATAATACTTTTTCCTAAAATCTAAAATGACTTTAATATATATAAATATAATAAAGAGTAAAAATAAATATAGTTATTTATTAATATATAAAATTATATTATCCTTTTTTAATTTGA
This sequence comes from Arachis hypogaea, assembly GCF_003086295.3. NCBI lineage: Eukaryota > Viridiplantae > Streptophyta > Magnoliopsida > Fabales > Fabaceae > Arachis > Arachis hypogaea. The sequence continues at coordinate 104,423,320 of NC_092041.1, read as the reverse complement.
TAAGGTTTAGTAATTTTTTTTATTTTTGATAAATTAAAAATCATGTTCTTATACATTTTCTAAATCATGAATTCTTATTGAAAATGTTTATATATAAGATAATTTTAAAGCTATTTTATATATTTCACAGTTGTAAAGTCTGACATAATGTTATTTACTAATGGATATCTATTCGCCCAAAAAATATATTATAAATATCTTCATTTATTTTTTTATTACCTTTATCTATATTTAAGTCATTTTAAATGTTAAAAAATAATTTTGATAACCTGTACTTATTAAAAATACTTTTATTTTAATTCATCAAACGTAATTTTTTTTTTGGTGACTATTCATCAAACGTAATTAGTACAACTTTTGAAAGCTATATTTGAAAACGTAAATTTAAAAGTTATTTTTAAAAAGCTTAAATTCTACTAATTTAATTTTTAAAAGATACAAACAAGTTTTGAAAGGGTAAAATATATATTTTTGTTCTTAAAATTTGTTTAAAATTTTAAAAATATTTTTAAATTTTATTTTATTTTATTTTTATTTAAGAAGTTTTTAAATTGTATCAAATATATTTTTGATGGATTAATTTTTTAAAAAATTTAAGATCAATTCATTAATAATTTTATAAAAATAATTTTTAACACGAAGTAAATAAAAAATAATTGTCATATATTATTATTAGATTAATCCTAAATTTTATAAAAATTTAGCTGTCAGGAATATATATTTAATAAATAAAAAATTTTAAAAATAAAATAATAATAAAATAAAATTTAAACATATTTTTAAAATTTTTGACAAATTTTAAAGATAAAAAAATATACTTTATCGTTTTAAAATATATTTTTTAAAATATTTTAAAAATATCACTATCTTTTTAAATTTAAAATATAAGAATATAATTTTTTTTATTTATTAAATACAAAATAAGATATTTATATTTTTAAAACTTAAAAATACAAGCGTCTCAAAAAAGTTTGACCAAAGTGAACCTAGATTACTTCGTTGATCCACTTTTGAAAAACTAAAAACCACGTTTCTATAGCTTTGACACATAATTAATGCGTTCATATGATAATCCCGTACCGTGCGTCTAATCAAATTTGAGTCGATCAAATAATAATTAAGTAGGCAAATTCCAGAAGTCAACTGATATAGTCATTTGTTTAGTTAAATAATTATCGGAATTTAAATTATATTTTTTATATATAATAATTTATTGATTAATAATAAATTTTTAAATAAATTTATATAATTATTTAATTTTTGGTCGCCTGAATTAAAAAATACGATGAAAAGAATAAAAAAACGTTCTGGGATTTGGAACATTTAAACAAATAGTATCCTGAAGTCCTGATTGCAACCTGATTTATTATTATATTTTATTAAAATATTCTGAAGAACATAAAAAATATAAAAACAGTTAAGCTTTTGTGCATTAAATTATTTTGTGTTGTTGCATTATATATTAGAGGTTGAAACTAGCCTTTGTGCATTGTGAAAGCTCAATAAATGTCTAAGTAAAGGGGAGTGTGTTAGTTCGAATAATTGTGTCCTAAAATAGTTCGTAATCCTACACAGCCATAGAATTATATATATCATGCATTGAATATTTTAGTAAAAATTTATCTTGTATTATAAAGGTATATATTAAGATTATAAAATAAACTTTTTATTAAAAATATAAAAAATTTAAATTGTAAATATATTTATTTTTTATTTATTAAAAAAATTTAAATTTTTTTATTAATAATAAATTTCTAATTGGTAATACTAAGAAGAGAAAAAAATAGAATTTTTCCAAAGTGCTATTGCGGATGAGTAATAGTTTAAATGGCATAATCTCCCCGTACTCAATTAAGAGGTTGCAGGTTCGAATCTCCTATCTTTGGTAAAAAAAAAAGAAAAAAATAATCAATCCAAATATACTATATGTAGCATTTATTTTATTATAAGATGTATTAAATAAAGGCAACAATAATAAATTTAGACTATTTTTAATTAATATTTTTTGTTATTATTTATAATAATATGAATAAACTATTCTTTTATTTATTGGAAGATTGCAATAGTAGGTTACGTTGAAGTTCCTTTTGTAAAGGAGAAAAAAGAATCTAAATCTTTATCTTTTCACTTCTTTACACCCCTTTAAATTTGAGTATAGTCAAAGAGCAACTCGTAGTTTGATTCTCAATCTCTTAAAGAAAGTAGTAGATAAAGGTTTGGTAAGAATATCTGTAATCTGCTCAGTATCTGAAATATACACAATATGTAGAGACTTCAACTTATCTCTAATGAATTGAATTTCAAGTTGAAAATATTTCATTTTATCATGGAGGATTGGTTATTCATAAGAAGGACTGTGCTCAGGTTATTATAGTGAATCGTAGGAGGAGTCAGCAGAAGGACATCTAGTTCATGAAAAAGATTTCGCAGCCAGATCAATTCAGCTTCACAAGACGCCAAGCTCCTGAATTCTGCCTCTGTAGAACTCATGTTTATAGTAAGCTACTTTCTACACGACCAAGACACTAAATTAATCCCAAAATAGACATAAAATCTAGATACTGACCTTCCACTATAAGAAAATAAGTTTTCTGTCACGCTTTTAAAGCGTGCCAAAAAGTACTAAAAAGGGTGCCGACAACTTTTTGCCACGCTTTTTGAGCTATCGGCACACTTTTAAAAGGGTCACATCCGCGAGCGTGTCGGTTGCTCTATCGCCACATTTTTGTGGATCTGTCGGTACGCTTTCTTTGTTGGCATGCTTTCAACTCTTACCACGCTTAAAAGCGTGAACATATGTATTAACCTATCGGCACGCTTTAAAAGCGTACCGAAAAGTGAAAGATATGGCTACGCTTTTGAAGCGTGCCAATAGTAAAAGACATGGAGTCGCTTTTGAAGCGTGTCGATAGTCAAAGAAACATGGACACCCTCGTAAAAGCGTGTCGATTTTTCTTTATGGCCACGCTTTTTAAGCATGGCAATAAAAAAGCGTGGCCAAATTTTAAATAAGTGGGCACCCTCGTAAAAGCAAGCCGATTTTTTTCTATAAAAGCGTGGCAAAAAAAGCGTGGCCAAATCACAAATCAATGGCCACCCTCGCAAAAGTGTGGCCATAGACTACTTTTGGGCACGCTTTAAAAGCGTGGCAAGAAAAAAGTGTGCCGACAAACCTTTTTTCTTGTAGTGTTCTATCCTCAATGTCAGTAGCCCAATCTGAGTCTAAAAATGCATAACGCCTTGTGTCAATGTATCTGTGAAAGGCCAAGCCAAGGCCCTTCATTCCTTGCAAGTATTTGAGGATTCTCTTTATAACTTTTCAGTGAGGAAGAAGAAGAGCATGCATAAATTGACTAATTTTGTTAACAGTAAAAGAGAGATCCAGTCAAGTAATGGTAAAGTATTGCAAAGAACCAATCACAATTCTAAACAATTTTGGATCTTCAAAAGTTTTAGCACCTGAAGACAAAAACTGTAAAGAAGAAACCATTGGAGTTGGCATAGGAGAAGCCTCTCCCATGCCTACTTTGGCCAATAAATTTGTTATATATTTTGTTTGAGACAAATGTAAGACCTCATCACTTGTATGTTGGACTTCAACACCCAATAAATAATTCAGAGTTCCTAAATCCTTCAATGAGAAAATCTGATCAAATTGCTTAATCATAGAATTTACATGAGTAGAATTATTTTCAATTATAATTATATGATCGACATAACACAAGATATAAATCAAAGAATCTGTAGTTCTTCGAATAAATAAAAGCGGTATCCGAATTAGCACTTTTAAAACCAAACTTCTCTGACTTTTGATACTTATCAAGCATTTCATCATGAGTTAGCAGCATAGTTTCAACCTCACAAAGACTAAAAATTTATGGTTTTAAATTGACAGTAGTCATAAGCATTTGATAATTCTCATTAAGTCCTTCAAGAATAGCTTTAACCTGTTTTTATGGTTTGAGACGCTTTTCCAAGGCTGCAAGAAAATTTGTAATGGTTTTGATTTTGAAAATGTACTTTGATGCTGTGAAATTGTGTTTCTTGATAATCTTGAATTGTGCCTTCAATTGCTTGATCCTAAATTTTGTTGACTCCTCAAAATAAGCCTCAATCTTGTGCCAAATTTGATAGCTATAAATACATCCAACTATTTTTGGTTTAAAAACTGAGTCCATAAAGTCAATAACGAGGAAATTAGGTTTTGGCCATATTGGATTCATTGTATATATTGAGAAGATTCAATATCATCAGCAAGTTGATTTTCTGAGTTATCAAAACGTGTAGAAATCTTTTCTTAATGCAGATGATATTTTAGCGCTTGTCCTCTAATAGCTGCTAAACATTGTTACTCTCATGTCTTGTGGTTATTTTCTCCCAACTTATCTTGAATCGAATGAAAAGGTATTTGATTAAAAATCTGAAATAGAATCTGATTAAAAGTTGTATAGACAGCATTTGAATCTTTATTGCTAGAAATAGCAGAATTATCGAAAGGTGAGGTCATGGATCTTCAAAAAAAAAAAAAAAGATTAGGCTCTAAATACCATAAAAAATTTAGAATTGTGAATTTTGAACGAAAGAGAACAAAACACTAAAAAAAGAAAGAAAAGACAAAAAAATAAAAGACAAAAGTTAAAATTAAAAAACAATAAAAAGAGAATAAATACACTCATACTTCTAAAGTTACAGTAATAGCATATATATATACACAAAATAAAGATATATATAAACTATCTTATATCAAGACTCACTCAAAATAAAATTATCACTAAATAAAACTAAATTAACTATTTCTCTACTATTTCTCTAATTCTATTTTAAATAAAAATTTAAAATTTTTATTTTTTCTCTCTTTTACACCCTTTTCCATGCCCTTTACATAACCATCATATCCAACTTAAAAAAAAAAATTATATCATAAAAAATATACACTCAACAATGTTAATAAAACAAAGAGAGTATGTATTCCCATAGCAAGTGTACAGACAAATGTAGTATATTAATCTAATTATGACCTGTTTTTATATCTTTCATATTTATACCTCACATGACTTGTAGCCATTGGGTAGGCAAATTAATATTGACTACCCAATCTTAATCTCAGCCAAAGAAAAATATTAAAAAATAAGAAATGTTATATGTACCTTTTTTTTCTTTACATTTTATATATGTACATCTTTTTCCTTTTAACTTTGTAAAATAGTTTTAGTTTATGATGTATAGACATTGACACAAATACAAAATACGACATAATATGAGACACGTTGATATATATTTTAAAATTTTATACGTGTTTTACTCAAATTTTTGTTCCATTGTTAACAACAAATAAATCAACAATTTTTGAGTTTTGTTTCACAATCTCAATTTAAGGAGCGAAAACGACTCCTTTTGTGGGTGTCTCAAGGTCTAAATTGTAGTTTCGAAAGTAAAATTAAAAATGAAAAGAAAACATGCAAGGTGCTAGAGGCAAAGTAAAATGCAGAAATTAAAACAAACAGGAAATTAAAAAGAAGATGAAGGAAGAAACATGAACGTAAAAGAGAAAAAGACATAAAAGAGAAATTTTATTAATAAAAACTGAAAGAAAGCGAAGTACAAGTGTTTTAGTTCAGAGGAATTACTTAAGATTTCCAATTTTACTCTGTGATGCCAAGGGGCTGAGAGCGTTTTTGGGTTTCTAAGTGTTTTCCAAGAAGAACTGAACTGATTACAATATTTTCCTAAAGCTCTATTTATAGACTAGCCTAATATCAGTTAACAGTTACCATTTGTACGCCACTTGCAGAAAATTTGAATTTCTTGTAACTGTTTCCGCACTTCTTGCTTGATGTTAATTTCAAAATTTAAATAAATAGCCAACTATCAAATGATCTAATTTAATTTAAAATAGATATAAATATTATATATCGGAACATTACCAAATAACTAATTATTTCTTTTTATAATTCTCTTATAAAAATAATATTTTGTCTAACATAATGCCTCCAAAATTTTCACTTGAAGTCATACAGGGATTGAAAGTGAAAAATTTTGTTGTTTATAATAATAAGAGAAGTATATACAAACGTATGTTTATTTATTTATTTATTTTTAAATTGGCTAAACAAAAGTAAAATAACTCAATACTCTTATCTTCTTGTAATACATGTAAGAGAGAGAATACGTTAGTGTTAAGCTTCTTCCTCAACTCTGTGCCTCTCACTCTCCCCAATTTCATCTACTATGGTGGGCTTCCTCTGTTCACAAAGATTTGATTATACTTAATTCTTCTAATATTTCAGGCAAGAACTTCTTCCACTCCTCCATCTTCATTCCAGAAAATTAATTTTTGATGTAAAGTGGATGGAAGAGCACCCATTCCATGAATCCAGTCACGTCCCAAAAGCAAGTTAAAACCAGCCTTTGAAGGAACCACAACAAATAGAGTCGGCCTATTGACAGAACCAACCTCAATTGACAGCAGAACCACCCCTCTAACAGAAGAAGTCCTTCCATTAAAATCTGTTACCCCAATGCTACTTTTAATTAGATCTTTTTCGGTCTTTCCAAGTCTTCCCATCATTCTTTCAGGCATGACCAGCAGCTCTCCCGTCAACCAAAATCTTATTGACTATCCTTCCATCAACACGAGAGTGTTCCTTATCATTTTCAGTAGGCTTCTCAAATAATCCTCCACCACACATATTGTCATCTAGCAATAAGCATTCGCTTCCAGGAAAGACATTATAACAATTCTCTTCTAATGAATATACCTCCTAGACTTGACTATACTCCTCAAGCAGTATTGACACCACAGTTATAGGTTGCTTAACACCAAATATTGCTTCTAAGCTGTCATCAAAATCAGTGTCAAAATTATCAGTAATTAAATCTTCATCCTTTTCGCCCTTGTTTTCAACCATTACCTTCTTTCCAACAAAATTCTTCTTTACATTTTTATTACATTTAGGGTGATTAGAAGAATTGCCTGTTTCTGCAGACTTGGCCATGGTTGGCAAAGGAGGAAAATCTACTCCGTGTCCCTTGTATGGATCCAAAGGAACATACTTAGGTATATTTTCTTTCTACTCAAAAGTTGTAAAAGGAGAATATTTTGGAATATTTTGACAATTTGGCCAAGGAGAATAATTAGGAACCTACTGCATGTTAGGATTATAACAAGAATAAATTGGCTTTGAGGGAATAGGCACATTTTTTGGAATATATATACTACCTCTGTCTTGTGCATGATTCATGTTCCATAACTAAGACTCATAGTACCTGGGCTTGAAAGGTCTAGAATTCACCCATTTATTTTTTCCTCTTGCAAAAGCAGTAGGTTGATTCTGCACATTTCTCACATTCTAGACCCATTTATTGTTTGAAATTTTGGTGGGAGGAACTCTTGTCTTTTGAGAAAATCCATCAGGTTTTCCATCAATCATGACCACAGTCTTCATCTTCTGGTTGACGGGAACCCCAGCATTGTTGACGCACTTGTTCAAAGGAGTTTGACCACCCAACTTTTGTTTTCCCTCGACTATTTTCCGCTTTAGCTCGTTAGTTTCATTTTCTTTTTCAGTAATCTTCTTTCTCAACTCAGCCTTTTCTTTCTCTTCAACTTTGTACTTTTCAAACTCTTTTGCAGCTTCCTTGTCAAAAACAGCATTGCACTTTGGACACATGGCGCTGGTGCTATCAGATTCTTTAATTCTCAACAAAAAAATCTAACAAATCCTCACCAGGACGAGGATAAACTGGCTTCTTATCTTGTTCAAAGACTCTCAAGTCTTTATTTTCATCTTTAGCACTAACCATTGTGGCATCAACTTCTACCATGTTGATTGACAAATTGAATGGCTCAACATAATTTGAGTCAGCAGCAAATGGTTCAGTGTCCACCTTCATAGTAGTTTTATCCTCAAACTTCAATCTTCCATCCTCAATTACTTTTTGTATCAAGTCCCTGAAACGGACGCAATTGTTAGTGGTATGCGAAAATACCTGATGAAACTTACAAAATTTCTTATTCTTTATTTCATCAGTTGTAGGCATCTTTTTTCCTTCAGGTAAAATAAGCTGCTTATCTTTTAATAAAACCTCAAATATTTGATCTGCCGTAGAAATATCAAAAGAATAAGTCTTATTTTCAACTTTAGAATAAGAAGAAACTTTTTCTTTTCCTTTAACAGCCTTCAAAGATTTGCATACATAAGGAGGACCCCCACGTAATTCGGCAATATAAATCTCTTTCTCATCTGAATCACTACTATTGGAAAAACAATCAACATATGCAACCTTTTTTGAACTCTTTTTAAAATTTTCTTTTTCTTTCTTAATTTGTTCTATCTGTCTTACTCTCTCAGCTAATTGGGAAAGATCTAAAGTATATTGATTAACAAACTTCTTCTTAACTCCAAATTCTAGCCAATTAGTAGCCATTTTGACAACTTCAGATTCTGGAATCGGAGTAAAATATTTATTCCTCATGTTTCTAAACCGCGCCAAATAAGTATAAATGGATTCTCCTCATGTTTCTCAAATTTGTGAAGTTTTCTCCCACCGCATTCTTTTTGAACTCACATCTTTTTACATGGTGCGATGAATGTGAAAAAGAGAACAGTCGAAGATCTTCAAAAGAATCTGGATTTGGATCTTTCTTTCATTTTCTTACAATTTTCTTGATCTATTTCTATAGTGTTCTTGACCACAATTCTCCAAATCAGATCATTATTCCCCATCATTCTTCTCTCCTTCATTCTTCTATACTCTTCCTTCGACATTCAACAATTAGCAAGTCAACTCAACCTCATGCAAGCAAATCAAAATTAGTCCAATTCAAATTTGGATCTAAACAATAATCCATACCTATAATTATAATTTTGACGTAATTAATTTATAGAATTATTAATTTATCTTTGATGACACTAAGTTTAAAATTTTATTCATCTTTTAATTAAATTACATTTTTAACTTTCTTTTTATCTAAAAATGACCATAATACTCTTTTTACTTTTACACCTTTGTTCCATAAGATTAAGTGCTTGTTTGGACGCTATTATCTTGATAAAAAAAGATCTTTTCTTAATGAAAAATATCTTTTTTTATTTTTTAGCGTGTTTGGCAAATTTTTAGTAGTAAAAATAAAAGCACTAGAAAAATAAAAAAATTAAAAAGCTGTAATTTATATCTTTTTTAAAAGATCTTTTTTTCTTAAAAAAATATGTTTTTCATATAATAAATAAACAAAAAAGTACTTTTATATTGTTATACCCAAACATAATTGATAGTTAAAAAATTTTTTTGCATGAGATACCCAAACATAAAATTACTTTTACTTTTCCATAAGATCTTTTAAAAAAAGATAACTCGAAAAAATATTTTTTCTTAGAAGCTCACCAAAACAAGCCCTAATATTAGTTTTCTATCCTCTTTTTTTACCCTTATACACATGACTTTCATGATCATTTAGTGGCTGAATTTTCAGGGATACAGTTTTTTATTTTTATCCACTTTTAGTGACTTTTAAAGCTTGCAACATAAACCCCAAGTGCTCCAAATAATTTCAGTGGTGTCATACAATTTCTAGAGGCAAATAAGCTTCATATATCACTCAAATAATAAGACAAAAATAGAGAAGCACAACTAAATTAACAGATTACAAAATTAAGCACAAAATCACCATAAAATGGCTTATATGAACATCGAATCAAGCACAAATTTATATTCTAACTATTTCTAACACTTACCTCTTATTTAATTCTGTTCTTAAACCTTTCACACACTAGAAAATATGCACATAAAGGCAGAGGCACGACTGGTGGTGGTACAGTTTCTTTTTGGTTGAAAAGTGTCACAAAAACATCAAAATTCAACCACTTTGAGTTCAAATTTCTCTAAGTTTTTAGGCGTGCTCCATGGATGATTCAAGAATAGTTTTCTATACATGGTGGAGAGTAAAAACTCATCATAGCTACTGTTTAACAAAAAAAAAACAGAAAAAAAGAGAAGAAATAAGAGTTTATCTTGTCAAAATTTTGATATAAACACAAGAATTAGTGAAAACAGGGCAAGAGTTTGTGTTTGTATGGATTGAGTACTTGAAGAACACATGAAGAACAATGGAAAAAGAGTTGAAATAAGGGCTGGGATGCACAGAACAAGTGCAAGAATTTTCTCTCTTTCTCTCTCAAGAATTCAGTCAAAAGAGTGTAAAAATGTGTAAAGTATTTTGTGAATTTTGTGGCCGATGCTTCCTTAAATAAAAAATCAAAGTCTTGCTAAAAGTTATGATGGTAAAAGAGGCTAAAATTTTTGTGGTCAAGGCCTGTACTTTAATGAAGAATGGGCATGAATACGAGGAAACTTAGTCAGCACTTGCGTGTCGAGCTTATCCACAGTTAACCGCAGTTAGTTACTCGAGGTTAAAAACACAGCAGAGAGGGGTGAAAGACTAAGATAATCTCGGCCCAGAGGTTGAGAAGGAGAGACAAGTTACTTGGGTGACAAGTAAGAAGATTTCGGGTCTTTAGGAGTCGTTTGCGGAATACTAGTCAAAAATTCGGTTCGAAGTAAATTTTGCCGTGTGGTAAAGTAATTAATGGCTAAGATTTATTTTTAAAGAAATAAATCATAAATGGATGACTAATATTAATCTTGAGACACAATTACTAAGGTAGAAATTATTTTTATCACTGATTTCGAAGTTTTCGATTACAAGAGTTTTTCTCGGCGCACGTAAAACTGTCACTAAAAGTGAATTTTCAGCTCAAAAAGTCTCTAGTGAGAAAAATAAACAAATGGTAAGCTAAACTTTATTATTTACTAGTCAAACTTGACCTAGGGAGATTAATTACCCTCATTAAGTCAATTTTGACCTTATTAATAGTCTTTTTCTATTTAATTTTTTTATTTTTTACTATTGGGTCAGCCTCACTATTTTTTATTAGGCCGTGGTTTAAAATTTTGTGAAATAAATTTTAAAATAGCCAAAAAAATCTGTTTATCAAAAATCAGATTCTTACACATAACCTCACTCGACGTGGTGGTGGTCTCTGCCGCCAGTTGTTAACGTTCATAAGGTCTTTGCCTTGAGCTTATAACAAACTAATGCTAACACCGCCACATTGAAGATGTCAGTTTGAGACTCACCGTCGAAGAGATTTTTCAGCGGCATTTGCTTTGATCTCTCCGATGTGCCAACTCGTGATCTTTCCAATAGCCCACTTGCTCTACAGTGGTACCATTTAGAAGGTTGTGTCGTTGATCAGTTTTTGAAAAAATTTTCTGGTGACATTCAACCTTTTATTTGAATTGGAACTCAGTCCGGCGATGCGTTCGCTGAAGCTTGGATCTCAGATGAACCATACGTGGCTCACACACGCGGGGGATGATAAGGAAGATGATTCAAGTTCGTGAGGTTGCCATTGGAATTGTGTGAGTGAGGCTGATAAATTCACATTTTATGGTATTTATTTACTTTAATTGGGTGAATTTATTAACTTTTTTCACATTTACTCACTAAAATAGCATGGTTTTGTGAACTTTCTAGGTTATGCTTAAAAGTAAAAATATGCTTTTTAGGTGACTAAAACCCCAAAGTGGTCCCTGAGATTGGGCGAGTTACCCATAATTGTCCTTGACTTTCAAAATTCCCTAACAGCATCCCTCACATTCAGCTCCGGGACCCATAGTTACCCTTCGACCCTTTCCGGCGCTCAGTCAGCAAACGGAGGGATGATCTGGCACCTCCAATGCCACGCTGGAGCCAGCAACGGCTAGCTGATGTGGCAAATTTGAATTTTGTACCCAATCTAGTCCCTGGTCCCATTAAAATCCTAAAAGCTAAGATCATCCTCTTCATTGCCTGAGCTTCAAACTGCTGCTGCTAATTCCTTCTCAGATCATCCTCTACTTCAAATGGTGATTGAAAACTTGCAAGCTTTCATTCAGGACGAGCTTGCAACTCTTTGGGGCGTCCACTCGCAGATTCAAGAGCTGTCAGGGAACCTTGCTGCAATCCATGCAGTGCTCCAAGATGCTGAAGAGAAGCAGATCAGAGAGCGTGTTGTGAAGCTTTGGCTGCAGAAGCTTTCAGATGCAGCACATGTGCTTGATGATATCTTAGATGAATGTTCAATAGAGTCCAACCGTCTACAAAGTGACCAGTGCTTAACTCGTCTTGATCCTGTGACGATCATGTTTCGTCGGGACATCGGTAAGAGGATGAAAGAGATGGTTGACAGGTTTCGTCAAATTGATGAAGAAAGGAGAAGGTTTGAATTGCGTGGAAGAGTTCCAGAGAGGCAACAAGAAGATGAAGCATGGCGCCAGACATGTTCTGGTATCACTAAGCACAATATCTATGGAAGGGAGCAAGATACAGAAAACATTGTGGAGTTTCTTTCAAGGAGTGCTGATAGCAGTAACGACTTCTCTGTTTATCCAATTGTTGGCATGGGGGGCCTTGGAAAAACAACACTTGTTCGATGGGTTTACAATGACAACAAGGTAATTGAACATTTCGATCTAAGAATTTGGGTTTGTGTTTCCACTGAATTCAATACCATGAGAATTCTAGAGTCCATTGTGGAATCTACAAGTGGACATAACCCGAACCTCTCTACTTTAGAAGCACTGAAAAACAAAGTTCAAGAAATACTGCTAGGCAAAAGGTATTTACTTGTTCTAGACGATGTATGGAGCACGGACAAATGGGAGGACTTGAAGTCTGTTTTGCTCTGCGGAGGTGGGACAAAAGGTGCTGCAGTTTTGGTCACTACCCGAGTTGAGAGTGTTGCATCTGTCATGGGAACATGCCCTGCTCATCACTTGTCACCATTATTCGAGGATGACAATTGGTTATTGTTCAAATACCATGCATTTGGATCAGACAAAGTGGAGCACACAGAGCTTGTGGCAATAGGCAAGAAGATTGTAAAGAAATGTGGTGGTTCCCCTCTTGCATCTAAAGCACTTGGAAGCCTTTTGCGCAATAAAAAAGAGGAAATACAGTGGGTGAATGTATTGGAAAGTAAGTTTTGAAACATACTTGAGGATGATGCTATTATTGTACGTGCTTTGAAAATGTACCTGGAGCTGGAGGCGATGAAGAGGATGATCTGAGAAGGAATTAGCAGTAGCAGTTTGAAGCTCAGGTAATGAAGAGGATGATCTTAGCTTTTAGGGTTTTAATGGGACCAGGGACCAGATTGGGTACAAAATTCAAATTTGCCACATCAGCTAGCCGTTGCTGGCTCCAGCGTGGCATTGGAGGTGCCAGATCATCCCTCCGTTTGCTGACTGAGCGCCGGAAAGGGTCGAAGGGCAACTATGGGTCCCGGAGCTGAATGTGAGGGATGCTGTTAGGGAATTTTGAAAGTCAAGGACAATTATGGGTAACTCGCCCAATCTCAGGGACCACTTTGGGGTTTTAGTCTTTTTAGGTCCTAAAATTGCTAAATTTTATTCACTTTAATTCCATTTAATGTCTTGATGTGTTTGTTGAGTGATTTCAGGTTTAGAAGGCAAATATTGAATTGAAGAAGTGAAGAAAAAGCATGTAAAAGTAGAGAATTCATGAAGAAATGAATTCCAAAGCCCACTCCAACTCATTTTTAAAGCTATTTAAGTCCAAATTCAAAAAGAAACAAGGGGAGAGCAATTAGGTTTAGTTTAGTAACATGTTTTAGGTTATATTCTAGAGAGAGAAACTCTCTCTTCTCTCTATAATTTAGGGTAGATTAGTTAAATTTCTCTTAGATTTATATTTTGATACTTGTTTTAATTTAGTTTTTTTTTTTGCAATTTCTTGTTATTACATCCTTGCCCTCTTAGTTTTATTTGTTATTTCCTTTATTTTGTCACTTTTATGTTCATGTACTATTGTTGGAATTGAATTTCTATTAATGTAATTTAATGTTTCTTTGTTTAATGGAATTGAATTTCTATTAATGTAATTTAATGTTTCTTTGTATGTGGTAGTTTTAGATTTTATTATTATTGCAATTTAATATGCTTTTCTTTTTATGCCCACCAAGTGTTTGATAAAATGCTTGGTTTAGTTATAGTGTAGTTTTTGACACTCTTGGCTTGGAATTGAGGACTTTGGTGACCTTGAGTCATTTATGTCTATTCTTGATTGATATATTAGGATAGTTAGTTGATTTGGTTTCCACTAATGCTAGTCTTTCACTAAGTTCATTAGTGAGTTAGCTAGGACTTGTGGATTGAGATCAATTATGCCTATTTGACTTATCATCGATGTTAGGATTGACTAAGTAGAATTAACTCTTCATAATCATCTATGTTTGTAGTCAATGGTTAGGATAGGTAACCTAACTCTCAATCCTTGCCAAAGGAATTTTTAGCACTTGAATTTTTCTTTCTTTAATTAATTGTCTTGAGTTTGATTACTTTTGATATTTAGTTATTGTTTGTTTCTTTTATTCTTTGCTATTTACATTACTTGCCTCTTGCCCTCGAACCTCCATTTTATCATAGCCAGTAATTGAGTACTTCATTGCAATTCTTAGGAAGAACGACCTGGAATTTAAAATTCTTGGTTATTTTGTGTTGATTGTAACATCTTTAAATTAAACTTTGATTAGAGTTAATTGTTGATTTGGAACTATACTTACAACGAAAAATTATATTTTGTGAAATTCCAAACTCACACTTTGGCCTTCATCAGAGGCTAAGCCAGCGAAAATGACAGTTGAGAAGTTAAGTAGCCAAGAGTGATGATTGCAGAAGAACAAAAAAGATAAAGTGAGAAACTACAGAATTATTACTACTTATTAAGATTGTATAATGAATTCAGTTTAGATTAAAGGATTAGAATAGAGAAGGTGATACAAAGAGTATTTTGAGAATTTTATAAAATTTTTAACAGAATCAATTTCAAATTTAATGATAGGATATTTTTATCAAATGATATTAATCTTTCATATGTATAACACCAATTTAATTTTTTTTATAGCTAATTTTGTCAAGAATCAAATCTTTCATAATAAAAAATAATTATTTACTCTTTTAAAATAGAAAACAAAAAATGCCATTTAGATATCTTCCAATAAGGGAGGCGTCATTTTCTCGATTTCTCTTCAAAGAATATATTAGAATAAAAGCGACAATGTTGTGTCGAAGATGAGTATAAATAGAGGAGTACGTGAAGCATCGTATTATTTGTGTGAGCATAGGGACAATAATAATGGGCCCTCTAATAACTGAGTTTGGATTTGTTGTGTTACTAATACTCCCGTGGTTTCTTAGTGTAGTAGCAGAGGAACCAAAAGCCGCAAGCCCAGGTTGTGATTTCCCAGCTATATTCAACTTCGGTGATTCCAATTCAGACACTGGTTGCATGTCGTCTGCATTTTACCCTGCTATTTTGCCTTATGGTCAGACTTTCTTCCATGATGCTGCTGGCAGAGCTTCTGATGGACGCCTTATTATAGATTTCATTGGTAATTATGCTTCTTTTGAGCTTATTAAAACACTAGTTATGATTTTTTATTTTTTTCCGGGGATCCATATGCGATTTCACGTTGAATTTGTTTGGATATGTATAATTACAACTCCTCCAAAAGCCTGGTTTTCACCTTTTTCATAGATCTTAGATTATTACTGTTCTCTTCATAATCACTTTTTTTATCCTTAAAGGTAATATATATATATATTACTACTAGTCAATGTATTGCTGCATATACAAAATAATTTTTGAATATCCAATATTTTGTTTGTCCAGTCCAGTGAGCTAAACATTTGACCAATCAAATCTGTCGAAAAAACTATATTAAAGATGCTAACTATGAATTACTTGTATGTACTATTATATGCAGCCGAGAAGCTTGGTTTCCAGTACTTGAGTGCATACATAGATTCAATTGGAACAAGTTATAGGCATGGCGCAAACTTTGCTGCAGGATCATCAACCATTAGGCGACAAAACAGGACCTACTTTGATGGCGGTTCTCCTTTCACACTGGAAATCCAAACTGCCCAGTTTGTCCAGTTTAAGGCTCGCACCGCCAAGTTCTTCAACCAAGGTTTTCTATTTTACCATCATATGCATAATTGTTAAACTTATTATAATGTAGCTGTGATTTGCAGGGAAGGAAAATCCTTACACGGTTAACTTTCCGAGGCCAGAGGAGTTCGCCAAAGCCATCTATACATTTGATATTGGGCAAAATGATATCGCTCTTGGCATGGGCCACCAAGATTCCCAAGCACTCGTCTCTGACATGCTTGAAAATTTTTTAAAGCAAATTAAGGTAAAATTCACTCTTAAATCTGTCACTAAAAAAAATTAACAAAAGTTTAATGCTACTTTTTGTAATAGACAAATTCAACGGGACAGCTTAGAAAAGTCTTTTTGGGATTCGGAATTTTCATAAAAGAATTTTTTGTCGGTAATATATTAAAATAAACTAAAATATTATAATATTTCTATTTTCTGAATCTTAACATGGCATACCATACCTATACATTTTATAATATTTAGAAAGTATGTTATTTATTTATGATAATTAAATGAGGCAATAGCACCGACTTTTTCCTTCTCTAATTTAAGTGTACCTATGTTAGATGTTATATGAACAAGGAGCAAGGGCATTTTGGATACATAACACGGGTCCAATTGGTTGCTTGCCATTGAGCATGCCTAAGCACAATGCAAATAATAATACTGCAGTTCAAACTTTTAATAGTTTTTGGCCTATAAAAGAAAATACAGTAGAAAACCAAAAAGAAAACGACGTTGCGGTTTCTGGTTCACTTGATGAAAACGGGTGTGTCATATATGCAAACGACATAGCTAAAGATTTCAATAGTAAGCTCAAGAATGGAGTCCTCAAATTGAGGGCACAGTATCCAGATGCCTCTTTCACATACGTGGACATGTTCTCTGCTAAGTATGAGCTCATCAGCAACTCCAAAAGAGAAGGTAACTCTTTCTTTTAATTTTTCATCTATCTGAATTGTATTTCTTATTAGGGATGGTAATGATATATTGATATTCCATAAAAATGAGTTAATTCTCTGTTCTCTATGGATACGTGCTGGTATGAATACAAAAATTTAAAAACCAATTCTAAATGGAAAAAAAATGATACTTAAAATGTTGAACTTCAAAGTTTTTTTTTTTTCCTGAACTTATTTTCCAAAATTACATGAAATGCGTGTTGACCCCGTTTGTTTTTCAGTACATCTCATAATGTATATCAATAATTTAGGATAAACGATTAAAATGACAACTAAAAATTATATTATTAACAAAAATAATTTAAAAAATTACTAACGAAAAATATGTTAGAAAAATTTTAAAATATAATTAAAATAACAGAATATTATATATAAATTCTCAAAAAGAACCTTAAATTAAATTTTGATGTGATTTTCTGTAAATACGATTAAAAAATTAAAAATTTTACATCTTTAAAATTTGGCATGATGCTAAGTGAATTATTTTTGTAATCTTTTATTTATGAACAACCAAAATTAAAAAAAAATAAAAAAGTTTAATAATTGATTTTTTATTTTAATTTTTTGTATACAATTTTTAATATTTATTTAAATATTTTCACAAAAAATTAAATTAAATGGATAACCCTCTTGCCAAATACAAAATTTGGTTATTGCTTACAATAAATTAGAAATTTACTTCATCGTGTTGTTTCTTTACATATACTTGAATGCATTTCTTATACTAAATGCTTCTTGATTTTTTTTTTTTCAAAAAACTAATATATGATTAACGAAGACATGTTAGACGTAATACAAGACATTGCCACCAATAAACGTAGAGCACCAATATAATGACAAAATGAATTGGCAGACAATATAATGGACATAACGTAGAACGGCATTATTCCCAAAATATAATAAATTAAAATGGTGATTCTTGACATGTTACTATGTTTTGATTTTTTTTGGTGACTGTTACTATGTTTTGATTGAATACTTCAATATAAATACAGAGAAACGCGGGTAAAATTTTTTAGGGAAAAACTCGCGTAATATTGTTTTCACCTAAAATTAATAGGTAAGAATCTTTAAATATTAATTTAATTAATATATTAAATTATCTAATAATTTTTAACCATTAATTTCATATGAAAAATAATCGTACATAAATTTTTATTATAATTTTAGTAAAAAGACATTTTTTTTGTGCAAAATAGTTAAATAATATTCTTTTTCATTCTATTTAATTTCTAAATATACACTCCATTTTTTACAAAAACTAAATAATATACATGTTAGTCTATTATTAATTAAAATGCTTTTTAATAATTATATATATATATATAAATATATAAATTAGTGATAATTATTTTGTTAATTCAAAAAAAGAAACAATAATATAAATAAATATTTATTATTAATATTTTAACTTGTTACAAAAATATTTAATTTAAATTTTTTATATATTTGTGATTAATAAAAAATATTAAAAATAATATAATTTATTACATTATTATTAATATTATTGTAGAGTAAAAATAATAATATTATATTATATTTTATTTATTTTCAATATGTTATCAATAATCATGAAATAAAAAAATTAGATCAAATGTTTTTGTAAAAAGTTAAATTATTTTATATTATGTAATAGTAATAGTAATATATTTATTGTTAAAGTAATAAATTTTATTTATTTTATCATTAGTCATGAAATATATGAAAAGATTTAAATTAAATATTTTTGTAACAAGTTAAAATATTAAAAATAAATTAAATTTATTACATTAATAATATATAATATATTATATATTATTATTACTAATATATAATTATAATAATGATTATTGAAGAGTATTTTAGCCAAATGGAATAAACTGTATTTTATTTAATTATTGCAAAAAAGAAAAATGTATATTTTAAAAATAGAGGAGGTGTCATTTTTCTCAAAAAAAAAAATTTAATGTTATCATAAACATAGAGTAAATATAAAAAATATGAAGTATCTAACATTTCTTTTCTCATCAATATATGTTAGTTTAATCTCCATTAATTAATTATATTGGTTTGGTCTCTTTTTTAAAAAAAAAAATAAATCACAACTTAATATATAGTTAATTCTATATGTAATTGCAGGATTTGTTGATCCTTCTGAAATTTGTTGTGGTTATCATGAGGATGGGTACCATGTAAATTGTGGGAACAAAGCCATGATTAAAGGTAAAGAAATTTATGCTGGTTCTTGTAAAGATCCGTCAAAGTACATTAGCTGGGATGGTGTGCACTACACTGAGGCAGCAAATCGATGGATTGCTAATCGCATATTAAATGGTTCATTGTCAGATCCTCCACTTCCTATAACACTCTCTTGTAAAAGGACTCCATAGTGCTATTTGGCATTCCCATAAATCAACTGAGGCACTCTATTTATGTGACTTTTATCTTAATAATCTCAAAAGTAAATAATTACATTTTTTTTTCTTTTTGGTGAAGGTATTTTCTAGTGGAAGAACTATTGGAAACTAGTGTTTTTGTTCCGGTGATGCACGAAAATCGTAATTCTTTAAAAGTTTTTAAATTGATAACTTTTTGCAGATAATATTGGTTAAAACAATTGTGACTAATATTGAGTTTTTCGTAAAGGATTACAACCATTTTTGTATGTGTGTATTTTGTTTAGTGTTTTTAACCTAAATAAAATAAAAATTGAATTAATTGATTGTTCCAATTAAACTATGGTTTTATATTTGATCTTTGTTATTTATTTGTTCGTTACATGTTATAAGGTATTACAATATGTAATGTCCGAATACCTTTAGGAGTAATTTAAATACCAGAGAAAAATTATGGCTAAATCCAGACCTGAGCATTACCAACAGAGATAACAGAATCAATATTTAGTTTGCCTACATAAATCAAATTCAAAATATAAACAAATTAAATCAAATTAAATTTACCAATAATTAACAATAAAAAATAGTAAATACTTTTTTAAGAAAAAAATAGAGATAAATTACTAGTTAGAGTACGATTGAGGTGGAGGAGTATGGATGACAATATACATCTTATCTGTGGGTATCAATCCGATCCAATCCGGTCGGGTAGGGTGTGGATAGGGTTTTCGTGCAAGTTAAACCCCAACTCAACTCACCAACTCACATTCTCTGTACGTATATGTTATATACTTATATAAAAATATGTTTCAAATGAATGTTGAACTAAAGACCTCTCACTAAACGCAAAAGATTCTTAGACATTGAGATAGTATCATTAATTAATATTTTAATATAATTTTTTATATAAAAATCAATTCTATTTTAAATTATCATCAAGTTATATAATAATATTATATTTTTTTAGTAACCTGCGAATAAGATCGGATACCCGCAAGTTAAAAATTAGTAGGGTTAGAGTTAAGATATTCTCAATCCGCGGACTGCGGATAAGGCGCGCAAATAAAATTATAGTTAAATCTAAACCCTACCGTACCGTACCATACCTATTATAGAGGAGGAGAAGGATAATGGTTGAATATACCTACGATAAAAAAAAAAAGGAGTTAATTGAGTCGTTGGCGGTTGAAGGCAAAGGCGCTGCACTGTGGAACGGAGCATAGGAATGCCGACATGGTAGTAGAGGAGGGAAGGGAGGACACAGTCCATTCCTTCATTTGAAAATTCAAAAATTTCTTATAACGGCTAGTACAGAATCAGTTGCTTGATGAAAGAATCTATTCTTTAATTTCTATGATAAAAAAGTTGTTAACGGATAGTTTTGATAAAATAGCTCATTTTCGTTAATCATGCAACGTCTCTTAGGTGTGACGTAGCTATAAATTCATGTGTTGAAGCCTTATAGTATATTTAATCTTTCTTCTAAATATTCTTAAGGTTTCATATCAATTTTTATACAATTTAAAGTGAATTTTTGTCTAAATTTGAGAGACATTCAAAAAGAAAACACAACTATTTATATTCATAAATTTTACGAATGCTGATAAAAATATTCGTAAAAAAAATTAACGTTATACCCATATAAAATGGATTTCGTATGACAAAATAATTTATATTCTAATTTTTTGTTAACCTTTTAATAAAATTTCTAAATTACCTCCTTAGCTTCAACCTCAACCTCACACCATTTCTTTTTCCCTAAATCCTATCGTCTCCAGCTCCTCTGTCCTCCGTCACCACCCCAGCTACTCCATCGCCGCCGCCCTCACCAACCCACACTCAGCCATCGCCAATGAAATCACTGCAACTCCCTCTTCCTCTGCCCTCGGTGCCGTCGAAGATCCGTTGTTGTCAGTGTCTCCGCCACGTCCTCGAATCTCACCTCTTCAGCTCACTCCTAAGCTCTCTGAGAGACTTGGTGTTAAGATTTGGCTCAAAAGGGAGGACTTGCAAGATGATGATCTGGACAACAATGACTCCAACGCCATTGTTCTTATGGGTCATTCTGTAAGCATCAATGACCGCACCTATATACAATCTCAACCCTTATCTTCCACTTCTTCGGCGAAACTGTTGCTCCTCAGCCCTTGCCCTTGCCGGAGGAGCTCTCCTTCCATGGCAGAAACTGACATAGCTCTATTGAACGATGTTCGCCATCTCTAACGGGCCATGCTAGTAGTAACTCTTTCTTCTTATCCTTCTACAAAGGCCTTGACAAACGCAAAGTTTGAATCGATGCCCTAATCATCGATTTTGTTCCCATCTCCAATTCCTATCCTCGCATGAGAAGGTAATTCTCATTCTCATTCCAATACTCATACAATAGATTTGAATTAATTATGCCTTACATTTCATCTTTGTATTGTTATTTTTGGAGTCTACAGAGGCATTGGAATTTGGAAAGAAAGTAGAGATGGTGTGAGTTGAGGTTGAAGATAAAGGGTAGGGGTAATTTGGGTATTCTATTAAAAAGTCAACAAAAAATTAGGATTTAGATATTTTTGTCATACAGAACTCAACTTTCATAGGTACAACATTAGTTTCTTTCTTTGACGGATACTTTTGTCAACATTCGTAAAGTTTATGAGTACAAATCGTTATTTTCCTATTCAAATTTTGGTTCATTAAACTTATTTTTAAACACATATTCTTCCTAAAGAATTTTCAAATTTTTGCTTTCTATTCATTGTGAAAGAAGAATTTTGTATCTTTTTTGTTTGAGTGATTTGGAGTGTAATTTTTCATAGTGTGAGACTTGCTATACACTGTAATTAGAAAGGATATCGAAGAGGTATGTTAAGTACTCAAGTAAAACATACTTAAAGTTGGAATTGCTTCAAATTCTTAGAGCTAGCTAGTGTTTCTAAGTTGAATAACTTAATATACGAACGGTGATAAATTCTGTGAGATGTGTAACACCCTAATTACCCTAAACTTTATCTCATGCCATAAAGTAAAGGATAACTAAAGGTCACGACAATTCTAAGGCTTATACAATATATATAGTAATTCTAGAAGCCCGATGAAGAAATAAGCTCAAAAATAGAGTTTCAAAAGCGCAAATGTTCACACGAAGCTAAAAGCATAAAGGTACAAGATATAGATACAAGATAATAAAGCATATGTATATATAAGAGTATAATAATCATAAGATACTAGCCTCAGCCCGCAGAGTTTAGGCCGACTAGTTATATACAGACATATAGAGTTTTGAAAGTTAAAACAGTGTACAACATATCTCTCTCAAGGTTAGCCTCTAAGGCAAATAAAGATACAAAAGCGAGAGTACTAAAAACAGAAGTAATCAAAAGACTCCAAAAGATAATCAAGATTCTCTGCTCTGTCACCATCTCACAACTTATCGAGGTGGGTTACGACCTGCATCTGAAAAATAACAACAAAATATGGTATGAGAATCGGAGGTTCTCAGTATGGTAACAGTGCCCAGTAATGTAAAATATAAGACTCTGGGACGCTAGAGGCAATCCTAGAACTTCATATAAATCATAAGATTCAAACTTAAATCATAACTAAATTTAAAACCATAAATTTAAAATCATAATAAAATGGGATAATCTAACTTAGGAGATTTCTAGTCTAACATTTACACCGCTATCCCACAGTCTTCGCTAGCCTAACTGCCATGCGATCCCCTGGCCACCGTCTATCGAACCTTCTCAATCCCAACAAAAAAACACAAATAATTCATACAAGTAAAGCATAAGTAATTATCAAGCAGAGCATATAAATCAAAAAGCAATTAAGCATGTTATACAATTAGGCATATTATGCAAGTAAACAAAGCAAGCAACCATATAGAAGATTCACATGATGAATGCCTGCCATATTGGTTGTGATATCACATTATCGGTTCAACTAGCAACCCGACACATCTCTATGGAGATGTTGCCTTTCGGTCACGAATAAAATGGGTACCCTAAGGATATCGTGCCTGGCACACGGTCTAGGGATATAGTACCCACGCACACTCTTGTGATTTCGAAAGGATGCGAGCGGGATACTCAGCCATAGACCTCACATCTCAACGTAAGCGGAACTAACCACAGCCCTTACATCGCCGCCGCAACCTCGACAAGCGGGATTAACCAACCATCATTGCCAGGTGCATAACGTCTCAGCAATACCAGTAATAAACAGTATATCTGTATTCCTCAGTGATCACTTTCAATATTCATAGATTCATCATTATTCTTCGAGTCCCAGCACAAAATTATCAATTCACATTCCCACAGCTCATCATACTCATCATCCATATAGTACCCTTCCAATCCACACAACTAATCCATCCTCAATACCCTAAAAACCTAAGGCTCTGTTTTCTAATTCATGATAGAAAATTATCAAATTCAACCAACTAACTCATCTCTAATAGCCTTAGAGTATAAATACTAGGTAGCCATCTCAAACAAAGATTTAAGGAAGTTTAGAAAGCAAGAGAACTCTTAAAAATGAAGAAAAATCATTTTTCAGCAAAACAGGATCCGTGCGTACGCATCCATGAGTCGCGTACGCGGGAGTGCTGGACAAAAACTATCACCCGCGTTTGGGAAGGAAGCCGCGTGCGCATCCCTGCTTTTGGCCCATCTCGCGTATGCAAGCATAGGCTGCGTACGCATGAGGGCCTGGCAGAGACGCACGCCCGCGTATATGGGTGCCCGCGTATGTATGCCATCCCAGATTTACAAAATTCTGTAAAGTTGCAGAAATCAATTTTAAACACCAAACTTTAAACGTTCATAACTTCTTCTACGAAATTCTATTTTTCCTCAACCTTTACATCAATTTAAAGATCTTTAAATGAACTTTAATTTAAGACAGATTTCAACCAATTTTAAAAACTGAGTCTCAAGTTATGATTCACCAAAGTTTACCAAAAATTTGATTTCTACCAAAAGTTAGCGAGATTCTCAAACATTCAAAACTCACAATCAAACCAAATCAAAGCCTACTCAATTTCACCACAAAACACTACCAAATACTATACTTTACCTCTCAATTATAATTCAATCAATTCAACATCTACTTTAATCAAGTCATCATCCATAAACTCAACAATTCCACAATTTCTACATCAAGATTCCAATATCAACAACTATAACACAATCTCACTACTAGGGGTGCACAGGCCCGGTCCGGCCCGAAGACCCATCCCGGGCCCGAAGGATTTCGGACAACGAAGACCTCGACCCGGGGAAAAAAAGAAATCAGGAAAAGAAGTGAAGCCGGGACCAGGCCATGGCTCGGGTCACCCGGACCCGGCCCGGTGGCCCGACCATATACACAAAACACGTTACAGATTGCAAATTAGGGGCTAGGGCAGGGCACAACACACATTCTCCATTGACTCCATTCTCCATTCACTGTCTCCCTCAGCTATTCAGGCTCACTCCCACATCCCAAGTCCCCACTCCCCACTCCCCACTCTGGCACTGGCAGTCCCCACTCCCCACGGCACAGGCCGATCCGGTGACCCCTGACCTCATCTTCTCTCCCCACGACCCAGTCCCAGTCTCGCAGCACGCACCACGCAGTCGCCGACTCCTCCCGTTCTCGTCTCTTCTCAACTCTCCATGTTTCACCCCAGTCACTGGCGAAGCTCTTCATTCAACGGACGACGATGACGATGTACGGTGCTGCCCTGCTTCTCGGTAACGTGACATTTTTGTGCTTGCCTAGTCGTCCTCTTCTCTATTACTGCCCCGTCGTTGCTCTACTCTGCTAGTCCTACTCCCTCTGCTCCGCTCTCTCCTCCGGTCTTCTTCTCATGTCTTCTTCTCAAGTAAGTAATTAATTTTATTATTTTATTAATATTCTGATTAAGGATTAGGGTTTTTGATAAACAGAATTTGTGAATTTTGGTTGTATGTGTTGATTTTTGTTATTAGAACTCTGATTAGGTGTGGGTGTTGATGTGTGTTTAGCTGATTTTTCTTCTGATTTACTATTTACTATTTAGCTGATTTCTGGGTTTACTAATTCTTTACTGATTTGGTATGGGTGTTGATGTGTGTTAAATGATTTGTTTAGCTGATTTTTGTTTTGAGTTGTTCTTGATTACTGATGTATTTATTAATTATTTGTTCTGTGAATCTGTGTTTACTAATTTTTTACTGATTACTTGTTTCGTGTTATGATAATTAGTTACTGATTGTCTTGTTCTTATCTTGTTCTTGATCACTGTTTACTATTTAGCTGATTTCTGGGTTTACTGATTTTGTGTGGGTGTTGATGTGTGTTAAATGATTTTTTTAGCTGATTTTTGTTTTGAGTTATTCTTGATTACTGATGTATTTACTGATTATTTGTTCTGTGAATCTGTGTTTACTAATTTTTTACTGATTACTTGTTTTGTGTTATGATAATTAGTTACTGATTATCTTGTTCTTATCTTGTTCTTGATCACTGTTTACTATTTAGCTGATTTCTGGGTTTACTGATTCTTTACTGATTTGGTGTGGGTGTTGATGTGTGTTAAATGATTTGTTTAGCTGATTTTTGTTTTGAGTTATTCTTGATTACTGATGTATTTACTGATTATTTGTTCTGTGAATCTGTGTTTACTAAATTTTTATTGATTACTTGTTTCGTGTTATGATAATTAGTTACTGATTATCTTGTTCTTATCTTGTTCTTGATCACTGTTTACTATTTAGCTGATTTCTGGGTTTACTGATTCTTTACTGATTTGGTGTGGGTGTTGATGTGTGTTAAATGATTTGTTTAGCTGATTTTTGTTTTGAGTTATTCTTGATTACTGATGTATTTACTGATTATTTATTCTGTGAATCTGTGTTTATTAATTGTTTACTGATTACTTGTTTTGTGTTATAATAATTAGTTACTGATTATCTTGTTCTTATCTTGTTCTTGATCACTGTTTACTGTTTAGCTGATTTCTGGGTTTACTAATTTTTTACTGATTAGTTGTGGGTGTTGATGTGTGTTAAATGATTTATTTTTTCATGTTTTATTTATAAGATTTCTATCTTTCTGATTTGCTGATTATTGTTGAATTTGTTCTTGATTTTGTTTGTTTAGGTAGTGAACAATGGGAGGAGGAGATAATTGCATTCCTCCAGAAATTATGGAGGAGTATAAAACAATGGAAATTGAAGCTGAAAATGTTGTTGTTCCTACTATTAATGCTGCCACAATTTTTGCTGAACCACAAGTTAATGAAGAAAATAAGGATACAAACATTGAGAATCCAAAAGTTGTTCGTAGGAGAAAGAAATCGTATGTTTGGCAGCATTTTACTCAACTTCTGTTAACTGAGACAAAGGGACTGCACCAAGCTAAATGTAATCATTGCCAGAAAAAATACGATTGTCATCCTACTAAACATGGCACAAATTCTCTAAATAAGCATTTAAAGAGTGCTCATAAGTGGATATTTACTAAAGATGGGAAGAAGGGGACACTTCATGGCTACATGCCCAAAATTGAGGAAGAAGAGGATCTATGCAAGGATTTTAAGGGTTATAACTTAGAAGATTGTAAGAAGTCTGTAGCTGAGTTTGTTGTACTTGATGAAATTCCATTTAAAGTTGTCGAGGGGATCAGGTTTCGTAAGATGTTAAATCTATTTGAGCCAAAATTTACGATACCATCTAGGATGACAGTCTCAAGAGATTGCTTTCAACTTTATTTAGATGAGAAGAAAAGGCTAAAAGAATGGCTGGCAAAGTCATGTGTTCGGGTTTGTTTGACAACAGATTGCTGGACATCAAATCAAAATTATACTTATATGAGCTTGACTGCACATTTCATTGATGAAGAATAGAAGTTACAAAAGAGAATTATAAATTTTTGTCAAATTGAGAACCACAAGGGTGACACTGTTGGAAGAGAAATCGAGAAATGCTTGAGAGAGTGGGGAATTGAAAAGGTTTTCACAATCACAGTAGATAATGCAAGTTCGAATGATGGAGCTATTACTTATCTTCAAAGGAAATTAGGTGCAAGAGGTGGGTTGAGGTGTGGAGGAAAGTATATGCATGTGAGATGTTGTGCTCATGTTCTTAATTTGATAGTGAATGAAGGAATTAAAGAGCAACACACTTCAATTGAAAGCATTAGAAATGCTGTAAAGTATGTTAGGTCCTCTCCTCAAAGAACTAAAAAATTTAAAGATTGCATTGAGGCTGAATTAATTGAATCTAAAGGTCTTGTGTGCTTGGATGTTCCAACTAGGTGAAATTCTACCTATCTAATGTTGGAACATGCCGAGAAATTTGAAAAAACTTTTGATAGAATTTATTATCAAGAACCTGATTTTCTTAGATGGTTTGGAGAGGATAGTGGGGAAAAAAGAAAATTGGTCCACCTACATCCCTTGATTGGCAACATGCTAAGTTATTCATGGATTTTTTGAGAGTCTTTTATGAGATAACTTTGATTTTCTCATCTTCTTTGCATGTTACATCTAACATATGTTTTCATGAAATTACATATGTTGCTTCTCAATTAACATCTTGGAGCCAAAATCAATCTGATTTGTTAGAAAGTATGGCATGCTCTATGAAACATAAATATGATAAATATTGGGGACTGGTTGACAAATTTAATCTATTATTACTTGTTGCTGTTGTATTAGATTTTCGGTACAAACTAGATTATCTCTGTTGGTGTTTGGAGAATGTTTATGACAAGGAAGTATCTACTAGCATGACTGGTGTTGTTAAACTCACGTTAGATGCATTGCATAAGTTTTATGAAAAAGAGGTTGTCGATGATAAAGGAAGGGATGATGGTAGAGATTCATCTAGTATTGTATTGGATGACAATATTAAAATCTCAGCTGGTGCCAAGGGCGTTTCTGAAAATCGAGTGAATATGTGAAAAAAACAAAAAAGAGAGAAGGCTAATGTAGATAGCAAGTCAGATGTGGAGAGATATTTGGCCGAGGATACTGTGGAAGATGAGAATTTTAATATATTGACTTGGTGGAAAGTGAATGCTTAAAAATACAAGATTCTTTCTCTCATAGCCCACGACATCTTGGATATTCCGGTTTCGACTGTTGCTTCTGAATCATGCTTCAGCACCAGTGGACATGTGCTTGATGTCTTCCGTAACTCTTTGTCACCATTAATGGCTGAAACTTTGATATGCACTCAAAGTTGGTTGTGCCCTTCTAAACAAGACGTTGGAGATCAAGAGTTTGATCAATTTGATAATAGTCAAAAGATTGTTGAAGGTACATTTATGATATCTTTATTATTTGTGACTTATTTATTTCAAGTAATAATCTTTTATATGAAAAATGAGTAATTTTATATGTTTTATAGGTTTCACTAATGCATCCACATCATAGGAACAAGTTGACAACATTAATGGCTATTGCTAGAGGATGATTATTCTTATGTATTGTAAATCTTAACATTTTATGTTTAGAATGCATAAGACTTTAGACTAATGTATATTATTGTGTTATTTGTATTGACTTAAATATTTAGTGTTATTAGACAATATTAGTATTGAACTATTGATTGTGGTAATGCTTTGGTATTGATTGTGATTATGTTTTAATTTTGAAGAAGAGTTGGTTCTTGTTATAATTTTTTTAAGTGAATTTTACCATGTTAAATAATGGTTAGAGTTTTCGAAATTTGGATATTTTTACATGTTAGCTTACAAGAAGGTATCAATATAATGTACTGTTAATGGCCCAGTTTTCACCCGGTATAATTGTGGCCCGAAAAAGTATTGGTTTCATCGGGTCTATGGTCGGGTTCGGGTCTAATAAATAGACCCGGTCTATATTTCGGGGCGGGTCTGGGTCACCTCAAACCCGGCTTAACCCGACCCATGTGCACCCCTACTCACTACTCATAAGCATCACTTATCATACTTCAATATAAAACATCATAATTCATTATCATTCCACACAATCATCATTATTCAATCCAACATCATCATTCACCAAAATCATCACAATCATCAAAATTATCATACATCACAATTATCCACAATCAAGTTCAATTCTATCCTATGGTCCACTAGCCTGAGTGTCTAGAAATATTACATATTACATAGAAAAAACTAAAAACATACCTTGGCCGATTCCTAATATGTGCAAAATACCAAAATTAGACTCCAACAAGCCTTAACTCACCAACAAACTACCAATTCAAGAACCAATGCTCAAATAATCACAATTTCAAGCTAGACACAATTAATTCATCATAATTAATATTTAGAATTTATCAAAATCATAAATCTATAAGGGTTTAAGACATTTTTACCTTACCCAACTATTTTGGGAGCAAAACTCAGTAGCAACCAAATACTAGAGTGTACCTAAACACCTAAAATCACAAATATATCTCAAAAATCAAACCTAAAATTTCGCATTTCACAATGGCTGAAAACTGGACAGAAATTTTCGAGAAGCTTATCACAATACCTAGCTAGAAGTGACGGACTCGGTGAGAGTTTTGCGTAGTCGCAAATAACACGCGAATCGGAGCACCGTAACTCAAGTTATGGTTGAATGAAGTTGAAGATGAATAGTGATTTGGAAACCCTCACCTCTCTTCCTCTCATTCATGTTACTGCTGGGTTGTGTTGAAAGTAGCTAAAATGGCCACTTAAATGTGTATTTATATGTTGGGCTTGGGTCCGGTCTAATTCATTAGTATTTTTGGCTCATTCGGTCTAATTTTAGACCAAATTTCTAAAATTAGTGTTCGATTTTTAACTTTAAATATTTTTATAATTTTTTCTATTATTTTTACTGCTCTCACACAATTTGGACAGATTTAAGCTGGTACTGCTGGCTAATTTACCGATATACGTTTTTACGCAATTTTTCGCAAAAAATTACATTTTTCAACTCAAAAAAATTTATTAAGTCTAAAAATCATATTTAAATTTTTTAATTAATATTCTAAATTTTTAAATTTTATTTTAAACAATTAAATTATTTAATTAAGCAACTAATTAATTGTGGTTCTTACCAGACGTATACAAAGTGCTCTTTGTTGTTGCGATTTAGCAAGCACATTTAAAATTTGGTATTATAATGAAACATTTCCGAAAATAATGGTGAGAAAAGATTGGACGTCGGATACAGGAGAAGTGATCGAACTAGCATATGTCGACATTTTTATTTCTTTCAACTCTCTAACTTTTTTATTTTCACTATTACTTAATTTATAAAATATTGTAAAAAGTGGAGAACCTTATAAGTGTTTAGAGTTCGTTTGCAAGTCCTTAAAAAAAATACTAATACAAAGCTATTCACATATTCATTTTAAATTTGTTTAATTTGTCTGAAATTTTATTATGATTTTTGGATACTCAATTCACCCCCTCTTAAATATCATAAGCTTATTTACTAACACAATGAAGGATGAGCATTAACATAAACTTTGGTTGTTGCAATAAAGATGCTTAAATAGATAGTGATGACCTCAATGAATGTATAATATAATAATGAACAAAGACATGAAAGAGAAAGTTAGAATGACATCAATTATTAAAAGATAGTAAAATTATTTTGTCTTAGGTGATCTGAATATGCAGAAAAATGACAAACTGACCATGTGAGCTTAGAACCATAAATCAGATGAAAGATAGCCTAATAATTAAAGATAAAAAAGACAAAAACATTTAATGAGATAATAAAATAAAATCTACATATAAATAATCCAATATAAATTTAAACATGTTAAAGTGCATGTTTGGCGCAATTATTTTGTTAAAAAAATATTTTTTTCAATGAAAAAAGATCTTTTTTTTATTTTTTAACGTATTTGATAAATTTCTTGTAGTAAAAGTAAAAATACTAGTAAAATAAAAATTTTTTTAAAAGCTGTAATTTACATTTTTTTTAAAAGATCTTTTTTTCTTATAAAAAGATGTTTTTCATGTAATAAATAAATAAATAAAAATACTTTTATATTATTATACTCAAATATAATTAATAGATAAAAAGATATTTTTACATGAGATATCCAAATATAAAATTACTTTTACTTCTCTATAAGATCTTTTAAAAAAAATAACTCAAAAAAAGATATTTTCTTAAAAGCTCACCCAAACAAGCCCAAAATATAATGATATCGTTTATATGGGAATGAATCTTTTCAATATTTTTTTAAATTATTTTGTTAAGTATAATATTTTATATATATATTTTTAGTCTCATTTAAAAAATAATTAATGAGAGATCACATTTTAAAATAATAATTAAATGAAAAAAAATAAAAAAATTCATTCTCTATATGTGTAATCTATTCGCCGAGTGAGATAAATTTTTGTTGTTGTAAACCTCTATTGTAATGTTATCTTTCTTCACTAGTGACCGGATTTTGATGGTGTTAGATAATATTACCTTTCTAATAAAAATTATGTGTTTATCATAAAAAATTGTATATATTTATCGTGACAAAAATTTTATAGTTTTTGTTTTCTAGGCATTTTTTTCTTGTAATTCTTTATTATTTTTTTCTTTTTTTTATTAAATAAAATAAAATTTTAAAATACAAAAATAAGAAAAAAGAAAGACAAGAAAATACAGAAAAAGAAAAAAAAGGAGAAGTAAAAGAAAAAAAAGAAAAAAGGAAGTAAAAGACGTAAAAGAAGAAGACAAAAAAAATAAGAAGAAAACGAGAAAGAAAAAAGAGAGAGAGAGAGAAGAAGAAGAACGTGAACGTGCATACTCTGTTAAAAAAAATACAAATATAATAAGATTTTGTTAGATTTAAAAGATTTGTTCACATGCCATTTCTAAAAAACACAAATTGTACTTATCTCGTGGTTAAACATTATCTAGCGAGGATGTTGTGCTTATCCATACTTTCTTCCATATTTTTTAAGGCCGTGTTTCAATAACCTTTTGGAAAGAAAATACTTATCTTTCAAAAAAAAGTTATTTTACATTTGCATAAATAAACTATTTGGGAAAACTTTTAATCATTAGAAAGTATATATGAGTCTGTTTTATTGAAGATCAGAATTCACATATATTTATAGCTAAATCATATGAAGAATATATTTAAAAATAGGTAACTAATAAATAAAAGGATATAACTAATAGCACCAAAAAAATAAAAAGGATATATAAACTACAACCACTACTAAAAATTTGTTTTGGTCACTATAATTCGAGGAATAAAAACTATAATTT
This sequence comes from Arachis hypogaea, assembly GCF_003086295.3. Taxonomy (NCBI): domain Eukaryota; kingdom Viridiplantae; phylum Streptophyta; class Magnoliopsida; order Fabales; family Fabaceae; genus Arachis; species Arachis hypogaea. Next base: position 104,390,758 of record NC_092041.1, on the reverse strand, counting down.
AGAGATTAAGTCAAAAAATATTAAAATTTTTATGATTCATAAATAATATCATTTGTTAAATTATTGTATATAATTCAGCCATTATACGTATAATAACTCGCACGACAAGCAAAGATAAATATTTTAATACTTTATTTTTTAACATTATAATTAAATGTCAAAATTAATATATATTTTTGATAAATATCATAAATATCAAATTTTTTATATTTTTTGATGAATAATTTGACCGTAAAAAATTACTTCTTAATTTTGATACTTATATATTTATTTTTAATTTACTCTATTATTTTTCTTTTTCTCTGAGCTCTGTCAATTTTGACATCACACTACTCTCAGTTTGAGATCATAATACTCATACTTTATCTTCAAAATCTCAATTTATTCTTCAGTTTTAAAATCTCATCTCATTCTTTGTTAAAAATTTTTGTTGAAAATATTTTATGGTCAATAAGTATCAAAATAAATAGTATTTTTTACGGTTAATAAGTATCACAAAAAATATATTTTTAAATTTTTCTAACAAATTATTTTTTACAGCCAATATTTATTAAAATAAAATTTAAACTTTTTTCACAATTACTTATATGTTAAAAATACTATTTTTGATAAAACTTTTATTAGCATATTTTTATAATTAAAATAGTATCAAAATTTAGTTTTTTGACATTTTAATTTTTTTTTACACATATAACTTTTAAAATAATTTATATTATTGTAGTGTTGATAGTTATAATCTAATTCATCTCATATTATTTAATAATTGTCATCTAGTTTAGAGAACAAATTAAATAAATAGATATAACCATTTAAGTAAAACAGAAAAATACTCTCTTCATATGTTATTCTAAATAACTTAGAGAAGTAGTCAAAATATACATTAGAACTTTAAATATAACTGCATTATAAATCACACACGTGCTCACTAATATCTCAACAATCCAAGATATTTAAAAATAATCATTTCTCTACAAGTAAGTCTATATGAAGTAAAAAAATGTAAAAAATATAACATACATAAAAATATAATACTCATCATTTAAGTTGTTTTTACTCTTTTTTTTTTGAATTATTATTAACTTGAACGTCAAAATATATTTTACAAGTACTTACTTGTGTGATAATTATATCTCATCTATAAAAAAATACAGACAATATCTCTCCTTCTACGATAAAGTATATCTCACACAAACTCTTTAACAACAAAAACAAATTAAAACTAAAAAAAGGCTAACTTTTATAAGAAAAAAAATGAGAAAAGAATTATATTATACTTCTTTTAATGATGATTAATAAAGATATTATATGCATTTAAAAAATAAACTACCAAAATAATTATTATGTATTTATATATATGTATGTTATTTAATTTTTTTAATATATAATATATTGTATTTTAATATAGTTTTTAAATAAATGATTAATTTAATTATTGATTTATATACATATTACACGACTGAATGATTAATCATTGAGTTTCTTACCTTATAAATTTTTACTTTAAAAAGGTGAAATGATTTAATATAGTATAAACATATTAAGTATTAAAGACTCTTAACTTTTATTCATTATTAAATAAGATATGAATTTTACTTACAATGAAATCACATCTTCTTATATATCTAACCGTTGATGAAATATTTAGGTTACATTTGGTAAAATATTTTGTATTTAATAAATAAAAGGAATAAGTATTGTTTTGATTCTTAACATTAAGGGTTAGAATCGAAATCGTCCCAACGTAATTTTTTATTAAATCATTTTTAACCTTTTTTTATATTAAAATCATCCTTTTAACTTTTTATGGACTAAAATACCCTCCACTATCAACAGCACTTTTACCACCACCACCACCTCTCTTACTCCACCACCTCCAACTCTCATACTCTCATTAAATACTAATAATCAGATTCAAGAACATCAACAATAACACATTTAAATTCAGAAAGAACAACATCAAATTCAACAACAAAATAAATCAAAAAAATAATAAATCAAAAGTAGAATTAGAAGCAGAAACAAAACAAAAACAAAGCAAAAGAAAAAACAGACAGACACAGAAGAAGAAGCAGATGCATCCGGCAGCCCCGGCAGCCATCTCAAGCGGCAGTGGCGTTTCTCGGCGGCGAAGGCTCGGCCACCCATCACCAGCGGCGGCAATGGAGTGTGCGCGGACTGGCGACGCACTCCACCCTCGGATCCCTCTCTCTCCTCGGCCAACCATCACCCGCGGACCGGCGACGAAGCGTGCGCGGACCAGCTCAGCCTCGGATCCCTCTCTCTCTCCTTCGCGTGCCGCCCTCCTCGTGTCGGGCTCTCCTTCTCGGCGACGCACTCCACGGCGGCAGAAGCATACATGAACGGTTTTCTGTTTGCGGTTCTGGCGGCGGCTCGTGGACGAACCGATGACGATGCAGGTGTTGCGATGGTGGCGACGGCTATAGCAGCGGCCTCCTCCCCTCCACCTGCGCTCCCTCTCTCTTTTCCCCTCTCCCCTTTTCCTCCCCCCACCCCTCGCGTCCTTTTCACTCCCTTTCTCCCTCGCGGCCTTTCTTTTTTTTATTTTATAATTTTTGTTATTAGAATAGGGGTAGTTTAGTAATAAAATAAAAAATTTTATTAAAAATGACGATTTTAATACGAAAAAAAATGTTAAAGATTATTCTAAATCAAAAATTATGTTGGGGACGGTTTTGATTCTAACCTTCAATGTTAGGACCAAAACAATACTTATTCCTAAATAAAAATATCAACGTGTATATATTTGTATGCATTTGTCATTTTGTAACTTTTTAACGTTGAGATATTTTTGAAAATACCCGAGGAAGTATTTTTTGAATTATTTTATATTTATTAAAATTTTAAAAAATATAATTTAATATAGTAATAAATATTTAATTTTATTTTTATTATTTTTCATCTATTGAAGTCATTTTAAATTTAAAAGTAAAAATTTAACCCACATATAATATAATAAAAATTAAATTTTAATGTATCGATAATTTAAATAATTTTATATGATTATCTAATTAAATTTATACGTTGATAAGATAATTTTTTTTAGTAGTATATTATAAAAATTATTTATTATATATAAAAGTCTTACACTAACACAAATAATCCATAAAAATTAAGATAATAAATATTCACATAAAAATATTTTTATATGAAGATAAATGTTAAAATTTATTTAAAATAATTTAATTTAATATGACAATATATTATTGTCTATATAATTTTTTATAATAATATTACATAAAAATTAAATTCATATGATAATATAAAAATTAAATTCATATAATAATATTATATACTAAAACATTCAAAAATTAATAAAATTTATTATTTTTAATTATTAAGCTAATTATATTTTTATTGACAAACTTTAAATATTGCTGATTAATAGGCGAAAAATAATAAATTTATTTTTGTTCTAATATTTTTTTTATAATTTAAAAATATTATTTATATATTAAAATTAATCACTAAAATTAGTCACTAATATATTTGTATATAAATATATGTGTAATTTAATTTATTTTTAATATATATTTATATTTTAATATATATTTTATTCTAATAATTGAATTTTTTTTCACTAATTTAGTGTACAGATAAGATAATAGTGATAATTTGATGACATCCTTAAAGGCTTAAAAGTTAAAACCATCTAAAAGAGAGAGATATATACATTGAGTAATAGGCTCGTAAACAAAAAACATCTCTCCCCCAAGATCGTGAGAACAACTGCAATACCATAAGACAACAAATGGATTTGACTCAAAATTCCGAAACCGTAGTTGCAATTGGACTCTTTTGTGTGATCATCACCACGCTTTGCTTCTTCTTCCTTTTTCATCGCTCCAAAGCTTCTCAAGCGAGAAGAAGAGAACCCCCTATGGTTGACGGTGCATGGCCTTTACTCGGTCACCTCCCATTACTGAGCGGTTCCAAAGCAACCCACCATCTCTTCGGTTCCATCACTGACAAGTACGGACCCATTTTCGCCATTAAAATCGGTCATGCCCGAGTACTAGTCATCAACAACTCAGAAACCGCAAAAGAGTGTTTCACCACAAACGATTTGGCCGTCTCATATCGTCCCAATCTCGTTGCTGTTGAAACCATGACATACAACCACGCCATGTTTGGGTTCGCACCTTACGGTCCCTACTGGCGCGAGATTCGGAAAATCGTCACTCTAGGGTTCCTTTCAAATTACCAAATTGACCTTCTCAGTCATGTCCGCGTCTCTGAAGTGCAGACATCGATTAAAGAGCTCTTCAATGTTTGGACGCGGAAGAAGGACAGTTCTGACTTTTCACAAGTGGAATTGAAGCAGTGGTTCCATGAGTTAGCTTTCAATACGGCTCTCAGAATCGTAGCTGGGAATCGGTATTTTGGGGAAACTGCTGTGGTTAACGAGGAAGAAGCACAGAGATGTTTGAAAGCGTTAAGGGAATTCATGAGGCTGATTGGAACGTTCACTGTTGGAGATGCTGTTCCTTTTTTGAGGTGGTTTGATTTTGGAGGCGTTGAGAAAGCCATGAAAGAGAATGTGAAGCAATTGGATGGTGTGGTGAGTGGGTGGATACAAGAGCATCGGCAGAATAGGGTTACAGGTAAAAGAAATAATGAAGGCGATATGGATTTCATAGATGTCATGCTTTCTTTGATTGATGGAACAACAATTCAAGGGTTTGATTCTGATACCATCATCAAAGCAACAACAATGGTATGTGCTTCCTTACAAAAAAAAAAATAAGTGTTGATGACTTTTATGTAATTTTCTAATCGATGCTTTATCTGAGACTTAAGAAACTAATCAATATAGGGTTACAATGTTAGAGACCCACGTTGGTAATAGAAGGAATAAAAGTCGAGGAAGGGACAAAATTGTAATTAACTAATTTGGGAGTTCTGAGAGGGACAGTAGTCAATATGCTGGCAATAGGTTGGAATAAATAACAAAGGAAAATTTTCAAGTGTACATATAAATTGACATTTCAGTAATTTTTAATAGTTAATTTTAATTATAAAAAATATATCTAATATATATAATTAAAATTAATGATTAAAAATAATTAAAACATTAATATATTAATATATTTAAAAAACTTTCAATAACAAAATATATTTTTAGTTAAAAAGAATCATTTTAATAGAATTGCAGACAAAAATAAAACTGTGTTTAAAAGAAAAAGATTAAGATTAATATGAAGAAAGAGAAATTAAAAGATAGAGATTAAATAAAATTATATTTTATTTAATGTAAAATATATCGAAATAAGTTATGTTTTAGTATTATATTTAGTTTAAAATAAATATAAAAATTAAAAGATAAATTTAAAATTTTAAAAATTAAATAAAAAATTTTTTAAAAAAATATTATTAAAATCTCAATTTATATCACAAAAATTTTAATTTCGTATCATTATTTTTTAAAAATACTAAAAAAATTAAAATTTTGTGTCTAGCAATTAAAATTTTAGTTATAATTTCTTGCTATTAAATACAATATTGAATTCCAAAATTTTAATCACTATAAACAAAAGGGAAAAGTATGAGGAGTCAATAGAATACTTGTACAATGTGTACAATTGAGATTTATGGAGTATTAGAGATATAACCATTAGTGTTACCTTTTCTCATCAGTTGAAGTTTTTGGGATGAGTGGTATCATGACATGTTATTAATTGTTAGATCTAAAAGGTCAAAAGTTCGATTTTTGGTGAACCCAAAATCAGTTTAATCTTTTGGGAAGATGTTTATTATCCCTAGTAGACTAGTACTCAGATGGTTATTCTAGATAATATGAAAGATGTTCATTTTGTAATTCAATAATCCATTATACACATTGTACAAATAGTCTATTGTCTCCCTAGCGGGATCCAAACAAAAGCTACCTAAAATTTCTAATGTTGGACGTTATTCATACATAATTTGTTGAGACTCCGATCCTCCTACTCTACCTTAGGTAGTATCAGGTTTAACGTACGTATTTGAACTATGATTCATACATGGTAATGGTGATTAGTTTGTCAATACGGTGACTTTCTGATACAAAATAAAAAAAAAAGCACAAAGATACATACAGAAAGAAAGAAAATAAGAATAACATGTTTTATGAAAAATTTTTAATGGTTGTTACGATAGAATTACTGTATCCTATGTATGGTATGAATATTATGGGAGTAGTCGTTGTCAATGTGCTATACATGTAAAACAATATATTTTTTCTACACTTTATTATACACAAATAAATATTTTTAGACTTATATTTTGTATACTTATATAAGATTTATCACTTTTCATCATCATTATGAAATAGAACATAAGTTATAATTTAAATAAAATCCTATTTCATTTTGTTACGTTGTAACGAAATTTGATCAACCTATTATGTTACCTTTTATAAATGAACTTGTAGGCATTAATTTTGGGAGCAACCGACACTAGCAGTGTTACTAATATATGGGCAATATGTTTGTTACTGAACAATCCTCATACCTTGGAAAAACTAAGAGAAGAAATGGACATTCATGTTGGAAAAGAAAGGTGCATAAACGAGTCAGACATAAACAAGTTGGTGTACCTTCAAGCTGTGGTTAAGGAGACACTAAGGTTGTATCCACCTTCTCCTCTCTCAGGAATCCGTGAATTTAGAGAAGATTGCACCCTTGGTGGCTACCATGTGAGGAAGGGAACTCGACTACTAACAAATGTTTGGAAGATCCAAGTAGACCCAAGCATTTGGGAAGATCCATTGGAGTTCAAGCCAGAGAGGTTCCTCACTAGTCATAAGGATGTTGATGCAAAAGGGAACCATTTTGAGTATATACCTTTTGGGAGTGGTAGAAGGATATGTCCTGGAATATCATTTGGCCTGCGAAGTGCACATTTGACTCTAGCAAGCTTTCTTCACTCTTTTGAAATCTCAAAAATATCGAATGATCCTGTTGATATGACTTCAGTGGTTGAGATAACCAACATCAAAGTTACTCCATTGAAGGTTCTTATCAAACCGCGTTTACCTCCCAATCTTTATTATAAAGCCATGTGATGTATGCTGTCTTAGTTAGTTAAATAATGCAAAAGATCCTTGAATAATCTTTAGGGCCTTCGTCATTTTACTTATTTTATCATGTTTGAATAAAAATGAGCATATCTCAAAAACAATATATAGGTACGTAATAATGTTCATTTTTATTTTATGTTGTTTTATATAAATCATAGGATGCCATGCAAAATTACCAACTTTCTAGCTAGTTTATTATTTTCGATATATTATAAGTCATAAATATCTCTCTACTCCATTAAGTGTGAAATTAAAAGTAGTGATAGTTTAGGGTATTACCCACAAACTAAGGATAAAGAGCATGGTAGAATTCTCAAAACTTCAATGATCAATCTTCTATGATCTCAAACACGATACCAAACAAGGTGTACAGGTTCACTTTTTTTTGTTGGCGGCCCTTATTTCCAACTAACTAACATCTTTCCAAAAGCTTAAACTAATTTTGGGTTCATTAAGGATCGAATTCTTGACTTTTCGGATCTAGCACTCTAATAACATGCCATGATACCACTCATCCCAAAAGCTTCATCTGATGAAAAAATGTAACACTAATGGTTATATCTCTAATACTCCGTAAATCTCCATTGTACACATTGTACAAATATTCTATTGGCTCCTCATACTTTCCCTTTAACGAATGATATTAGATATTTCGTTTAGCACGTGATGGTTTTCTTTCGCTCGTTTTGCATGTGTGTGTTTTTCATTCGTTTCGTATGTGTGTGTTTTTCGTTCGTTTCGTACGTGTGTGTTTTGCTCGTTTCACACGTGTTTATTTTTTTTGTGTTTTTTTTCTGGTTTTGCACGTGTGTGTTTTTTGCTCGTTTCGCACGTGTGTGTTTTTCGCTCGTGTGTATGTTTTTCGCTTGTTTCGCCCATGTGCGTATTTTTATCTCGTTTTGCACGTGTGAGTATTTTTTGCTCGTTTCGCAAGTGTGTGTGTTTTTCGCTCGTTTCGCACATGTGTGTTATTTTTCATTTACTTTTTTTTGTATTTTTCACTCGTTTCGCACGTGTGTGTTTTTTTTGTGTTTTTCGTTCGTTTCGCACGTGCGCGCGCGTGTGTTTTTTTTGTGTATTCCGCAGCTGGTTTCGCACGTGTGTGCTTTTCGCTCATTTCGCACGAGTGTGTTTTTCGATCGTTTCACAAGTGTGTATGTTTTTTGCTTGTTTCGCACGTGTGTGTTATATTTTATTTATTTTTTGTGTTTTTTGTTCATTTCGCACGTGTGTGTGTGTGTGTTTTGTGTGTTTTTTTTATGCTTTTCGGTTGTTTCGCACGTGTGTGTATTTTTTATATTTTTTAATTTTTTTGTATTTTTTGCTCGTTTCGTATATATGCGTGTTTTTCGCTCGATTCCTACGTGTATGTGTGTGTGGGTTTTCATTATCTTAATTTTACTTTTTTATTTTTTTATTGTGTGGGCGTGTTTTTCACTCGTTCGTACGTGGGTGTGTTTTTCCCTCGTTTCGCTCGTGTGTGTGTGTGTGTTTATTTATGTATTTATTATTTTATTTTTTTCTCGTTTCGCACTTATGCGTGTTTTTCGCTCGTTTTGCACGTGTGCGTGTTTTACACTCGTTTCGCACGTGTGTGTGTGTTTTTTTTGTGTTTTTCGCTACTTCGTACGTGGGCTTACGCTCGTTTCACATATGTGTGTGTTTTTCACTTCTTTCGCACTTGTGCGTGTGTTTTTTTGTGATTTTTGCGCGTTTAGCGCATGTGTATTTTTGTGTTTTTTGCTTGTTTCGCACGTGTGTGTTTTTTGATCGTTTCGCACGCGTGTGTGTGTGTGTGTGTGTGTGTGTGTGTGTGTGTGTGTGTGTGTGTGTGTTTTGTGTTTTTCGCTTGTTTTGCATGTGTCTTTTTCGTTCGTTTTGCACGTGTGTCTGTTTTTCGCTCGTTTAGCACAGGTGCGTATTTTTCGCTCATTTCGCACGTGTATCTGTTTTTCGCTCGTTTTGCACGTATGTGTTTTTTTGTTTTCGCTAGTTTCGCACATGTGTTTTTTTTTTGTTTTTCGCTCGTTTTGCACGTGTATGTTTTTCGCTCATTTCGTACATGTGTGTGTTTTTCGCTCGTTTCGCACAGGTGCATATTTTTCACTCGTTTCGCACCAGTGTGTGTTTTTCACTCATTTCGCATGTGTGTGTTTTTTTGTGTTTTTCGCTCGTTTAGCACGTGTGTGTTTTTCGTCAGTTTTGCGCGCGTGTGTTTTTCGATCGTTTCGCACGTGTGTGTTTTTTTGTGTTTTTCTCTCGTTTCGCACTTTTGTATGTTTTTCGCTCGTTTCGCATGTATGTGTGTGTGTTTTTTTCTGTGTGTTTCGCTGGTCTCGCACATGTGTGTTCTTTGGTCGTTTTGCACATGTGTGTGCTTGTCGTTCATTTCGCACACGTGCGTATTTTTCGCTCGTTTCGCACGTGTGTTTGTTGTTCGCTCGTTTCGCGCGTGTGTTTTTTTGTGTATTTTGCTCTTTCCGCACATGTGTGTGTTTTTCGCTCGTTTCGCACGTGTATATTTTTTGCTCGTTTCGCACGTGCGTGTGTGTGTGTTTTGTGTATTTTGCTCATTCCGCACGTGTTTGTTTTTTGCTCGTTCTGCACGTGGGTGTGTTTTTCGTTCGTTTTGCACGTGTGCATGTATATTTTTTTGTGTGTTTTTCGCTCATTTTGGACGTGTGCATGTTTTTCGCTCGTTTCGCACATGTGTGTGTTTTTCGCTCATTTTTCACGTGTGTATTTTTCGCTCGTTTCGCACGTGTGTGTATTTTTTTGTGGTTTTCGCTCGCTCCGCACGTATACGTGTTTTTCGCTCGTTTCACATGTGTGTGTGTGTTTTTTTCGCTTGTTTCGCACATATGCGTATTTTTCGCTTGTTTCACATGTGTGTGTGTGTGTTTATTGCTCGTTTCGCAGGTGTGTATATTTTTCGCTCGTTTCGCATGTGTGTGTCTTCTTCGCTCGTATCGCACGTATGTGTGTTTTTTATTTTGTTTTTCGCTGGTTTTGCACGTGAGTGCGTTTTTCGCCTGTTTCACACGTGTGTGTCATTCGCTCGTTTTACACAGGTGCGTATTTTTCGTTTGTTTCGCACATGAGCGTATTTTTCGCTCGTTCCGCACGTGTCTGTATTTCTCGCTTGTTTCACACGTGTTTTTTTTATGTTTTTTGCTCTTTCCGCACGCGTGTGTGTTTTTCGCTCGTTTTGCAGGTGTGTGTGTGTGTTTTTCGCTCGTTTCGAACGTGTGTGTGTGTGTGTGTGTGTGTTTTTATTTTTTATTTTTTTTCTATTTTTTGCTCGTTTTGCATGTGTGTCTTTTTTGCTGCTTTCGCTCGATTCGCATGTGTGTGTTTTTAACTCGTTTCGCTCGTGTGTGTGTGTGTATGTGTTTTTTTATGTTTTTCACTCGTTTCGAACGTGTATGTATTTTTCGCTTGTTTCGCATGTGTGTATCTATGTGTTTTTTTTGTGTTCTTTGCTCGTTTTGCACGTGTGTGTTTTTCGCTCGCTTCGCATGTGTGTGTGTGTTTTTCACTCGTTTCGCTCGTGTGTGTATTTTTTTGTGTTTTTTGCTCGTTTCGCATGTGTGTGCGTGTTTTTCGCTCGTTTTGCACGTGCGTATGTGTTTTTCGCTCGTTTCGCACGTGTGTGTATTTTTCCACATTTCACACGTGTGTCTATGTGTTGTTTTTGTTTTTTGCTCATTTTGCACGTGTGTGTTTTTCGCTTGTTTTGCACATGTGTGTATTTTTTTGTCTTTCGCTCGTTTCGCATGTGTGCTTGTTTTTCGCTCATTTTTCACGAGTGTGTATTTTTTGCTCGTTTCGCACGTGTGGGTATTTATTTTTTTTTGTATTTTTTCTCATTTTGAATGTGTGTGTTTTTCGCTCGTTTCGCACATGTGTGCGCGTGTGTTTTTTGTCTTTTGCTCGTTTCGCACGTGTGTGTATTTTTCGCTCTTTTCGTGCGTGCATGGTTTTCCCTCATTTCGCACGTGGCTGTGTTTTTTGCTCATTTCGTACATGCGTGTGTTTTTCGCTCGTTTCGCATGTGTGTGTTTTTTTCCTCGTTCGCACGTGTGCGTGTTTTTCACTTGTTTCGCACATGTGTGTGTTTTTCGTTCGCTTTGCACGTGTGTGTTTTTCGCTCGTTTCGCACGTGTGCGTGTTTTTTGCTCATTTTGCACGTGTGTTTTTCGGTTGTTTCTCACATGTATGTGTGTGTGTGTGTTTTTTTTTGTGTTTTTCGCTAGTTTCATATATGTATGTTTTTCGCTTACTTCGCACATTTTGTGTGTGTTTTTTTTGTGTTTTTTCACTCTTTTCTAACGTGTGCGTGTTTTTCGCTTATTTTGCACTTATGTGTGTTTTTCGCTCGTTTCACACGTGTGTATTTTTTTGTGGTTTTTGCTCGTTTTGTATGTGTGTTTTTCGCTCGTATCGCACGCGCACGTGGGTTATTCTGTGTTTTTTGCTCTTTTCGCACGTGTGCGTGTTTTTCGCTCGTTTCGCATGTGTGTGTTTTTCGCTTGTTTCGTACGTATTTGTGTTTTTTGCTCGTTTCACACGTGTGTGTATTTTTCTTATAATTTTCGCTCGTTTCACATGTGTGTGTGTGTGTGTGTGTTTTTTCTTTATGTTTTTCGCTCTTTTCGCACATCGGCGTGTTTCTTGCTCGTTTCACACGTGTGTGTATTTTTTTGTGTTTTTCGCTCGTTTCGAATGTGTGCGTGTTTTTCGCTCGTTTCGTATGTATTTGTATATATCGCTCATTTCGCACGAGTGTGTGTATTTTTCTTGTGTTTTTCACTCGTTTCACACGCTTTGTGTTTTTTGCTCTTTTCGCACGTGTGCGTGTTTTTCGCTCATTTCACATGTGTGTGTTTTTTGCTCGTTTCGCATGCGGGTGTTTTTCTTTGTGTTTCTCGCTCGTTTCACACATGTGAATTTTTTTGCTCGTTTCGCACGTGTGTGTTTTTTTTTGTTATGTTTTTTGTCCTTTCGCATGTGTTTATGTTTTTTTTATATTTTTTGCTCGTTTTGCATGTGTGTGTGTTTTTCACTCGTTTCACATGTAGGTGTGTATGTTTTTTTATTTTTATAGTTTTTCTGTTTTTTGCTCGTTTCGCACGTATGTATATTTTTCGCTCATTTCGTACGTGTGTGTGTTTTCCGCTCGTTTCACACACGTGTGTTTTTTTTATCGTTTCGCACGTGTGCATGTTTTTTTTCGTTGGTTTCGCACATGTACGTGTTTTTCGTTTGTTTCGCACGTGTGTGGGTTTTTCGCTCGTTTTACGTTCGCGTGTTTGTTTTTTCATTTTTTTGTTTTTCGCTCTTTTCGCACGTGTGCATGTTTTTCACTCGTTTCGCATGTATGCGTGTTTATGCTCGTTTCGCACGGGGGTGTATGTTTTTTTTGTGTTTTTCGCTCTTTTCGCACGTGTGTGTTTTTTTTGTGATTTTTGCTCTTTTCGCACGTGTGCGTGTTTTTCGTTCGTTTCGCACGTGTGTGTGTTTTTCGCTTGTTTCGTACGTGTGTGTTTTTTTATGTTTTTCACTCATTTCGCCTGTGTGCGTTTTTCGCTCGTTTCACACTTGTGTGTTTGTTTTTTATTTTTTTTTGTGTTTTTCGCTCGTTTCACACATGTGTGTATTTTTTTATTTTTCGCTCGTTTCGCAGTGTGTGTTTTTCGCTCGTTTTTCACGTGTGTGATTTTTAATTTTTTTGTGTTTTTTTCTCATTTCACACGTATGCGTGTTTTTTGCTCATTTCGCACGTGTGTATGTTTTTCGCTCGTTTCGCATATGTGTGTTTTTTTTGTGTTTTTGCTCGTTTCGCACGTCTGCGTGTTTTTCGCTTGTTTCGCATGTATGTGTGTTTTTTGTTCGTTTCGCACGTGTGTGTAGTTTTTTTTGTGTTTTTTGCTTGTTTTTCACGTGTATGCGTGCGTGTGTGTTTTTTTTTTGTTTTTCGCTAGTTTCACACATGTGTGTTTTTCGCTCCTTTCTCACATTTGTGTGTGTGTGTGTTTTTTTGTGTTTTTCACTCGCTTCTAACATGTGAGTGTTTTTCGCTCATTTTGCACTTATGTGTGTTTTTTGCTCGTTTCGCACGTATGTGTATTTTTTTGTGTTTTTCGCTCGTTTTGCACGTGTGTGTTTTTTGCTCGTTTCGCATGCGCGCGTGTGTGTTATTCTTTGTGTTTTTCGCTTTTTTCGCACGTGTGTGTGTGTTTTTCGTTCGTTTCGCATGTATTTTTTTCTTTTAGTTTTAAATATTATTGACTAATATAACAAAAAAGTAAAAATAACCATAATCACTGACATAATTAAAATAGATAATTCTAATATATACATGACATTACATTATTAAAAATTATTATATATGATAAATATTTTTTTATTTTTTGTACTGACTATTTATAAGATTTATTGCATAATTTTTTCTCTTAATATTTAATAAATTTACGATAAAGATATTATTTATTTTATTTAATATACAAAATAAGTAATTTAAGTCATCATCTAGAATAATAAGTATAATAGTATAAATATTTATTTATTTATTAGCATTGAAAAAATATATAAACAGTATAAATTAATATTTTTTAGTAGAAAATAATAATAAGTTAATTATATAATTTTAAAAAATTATGAATAATTTTTTAAATAATATTAAAAAATAAGATTACTATTTTCACATACTACAAAGTTTATAAAAAAAATTTTAACAATAAATCAACTCTCAATAATTTTTTTTTTTTGTAAAAACTACTGAATGGAAGAACAGTTGGTAAAAAGACGAGGTTCTCTTATAATATATATGACTTATGATGATAAAATAAAAATAAAATGCATGGAATAATATTATTGTGTATATTTAAGTTAATTTAATTTTTTTTAATAACCAGATTTGTCGTAATGTAACCGATAAACAATGGCAGTTAATATACAAATCAAATATGTTTTGAGTATAATATATGCTTTATTATTTTGTACGAACAATATTAGTTTTAATTTATATATTTATTATTGAGTATTAAAAATAAAAAATATTCGTATTGTTAGCATTTTTCTAACCTTCCTTAATTCTAACCGTGATTAGGCCTAGAAGCTCGCTCACCTCAATGGAAATAAATATAATCTAATAAGTTTTTACCTAATAATACTATACATTAGTATAATCATAGGAGAATTAACTTTAGGGAATTAACAATACGATGTTTAGTTACCACAAAAGTATTTTTATACATAGAATTATCAATCAATTATGTGTGGCTTCTGATGAAAATAATATATTTAACATGGATATTATTTGTTAGGTAAAAGATAATAGATTGACAAAGAAAATTAATTACAATTGATATATTCATTTTAACAAATATTCTTTTATCCAATACTATAAAAATTATCATGGTCACCCTAAATTACTATAGGTTCAACTTCCATCGATAGCGGTAGAATTTTTAAATTGAGACATTTTCGGGCTATAGTATTCATCAACCAAACAATTAAGAAACACTCATCCATACCTTCTCATCTTGAGTACATTTATACATAAAAGAAATTATACATAAAGGGGAAAAAAAGAAGAGTTGAAATAGGAAAAACGATAAAAATGATGATTTTTATAATTTTATGTGGCTATCTATAAATAGAAGACTAGAAGGCCATGATTATCTAACAAAATTAATTTGTATTTATTGCATTCAATTTGAATAAGTAAAAAATCATCTTATTTTAGTTTAGCCCTTAATTCACATTATTTGAATTTAGCTCAATATATATGATTTGATTTGATTTAATTATTAATAAAAAATATCTTGGTTATCTATTTTCATCATAGATTTATTATTTTAATGATCAATAAATTAATCAAATTGATTAATTAATACAGATAATTAGTATTATGAATTTGGTTTAATAAATTAAAAAAATAAATAATACTAACAGAACAATAAAAGAAATAAATTAGAAAATACTACTAAATCAGATTGATATAAATTATAATAAATTGTATTTAATGAGTTAAAAGAAATAAATTGCTAAACACTCTCAAAAGCATGTCACGTCAACTCTATCATTAAGTGTACAGAAATTTGATTTTTATATAATAGAATAGATAATAAATAGAATAGATGAGAATATAATGTGACATATTTTAATTATAAAATTAGTAATATATAATAGATTTTGTATGAATCTTTATTACTTGTTCGTTATTAATTTTTACGTTATTACTTAATAATTTCCGCTTATGAAACTATCAACTACCTAATATTATGGTTTAGTTAATAAGAATGATGACATTAATTTTTTTCTAAGTCTTGTTATTATTTATAATTAAGAAAAAACCATAAATAAATTTATTTCCTTAATGAAGGTTAATTTTGTTGTGAAATTCTATATTACCTTTAAAATTTTAGCGCAATTGAGTCTAATTCCTACATTTTGAAATAAATTTACTCGAGAAAATTAAAATATAAATTACATTATCAATACAAAATTACTTTATTAACATAATTAGTGGTGCTTACTTGAACAATTAAATTTAACTTCTAATGATATTAAAGTCAACCCATTTTATTGTCTTGTGCCTTCAAAGAATTCACAAAATTGACATAAAAATCTAAAAATTAAGAAAAAAATTAATTACAATGGGTATATTCATTTTAACAAATATTCTTCCATCCTATACTATAAAAAATACATCGGCCACCTTGAATTATTACAGGTTCAAGTTTCATCGACAGTGTTAGAATGTCTAGATTGAGATATTTTCGGGTTATAGTATTTGTTAAACAAACAATCAATGAAACATTCATCCGTGCCTTCTCATTTTGAGTATATTTATACATAAAAAAATTATACATAAAAAAAGAAAGAAAAGAAGAGTTGAAATAACAAACTAAGAGCGATAAAAATAATGATTCTTATAATTTTGTGTGGTCATCTACATATAGTAGACTAGAAGACCATGATTATCTAACAAAATTAATTTATATCTATGGCATTCAATTTGAATAAGTAAGAAATCATCTTATTTTAGTTTAGTCATTAATTCAGATGATTTGAATTTGGCTCAATACCAAAATTTGGTTTTGCCGGTTTAACGGTTTTTTGAAGCGATAATTTTTGCTGTTACCTGAATCGGTGCAGTCAAAGGTTCTTGGTTCGACTGATCCGATCGGTTTTTCGAATCTTGGTATTGAGCCAAATTTAAATTATGTGAATTAAGAACTAAACTAAAATAAGATAATTTTTTATTTATTCAAAATGAATGTAATAAATACAAATTAATTTTGTTAGATAATAATGGTCTTCTGGTCTTTTATATATATATATAGCCAAACAAAATTATAAGAAGCATCATGTTTATCTCTCTTGCTATTTCAACTCTTATTTTTTATTTTTTTATGTTAAATTTTTTTATGTATAAATATACTCAAAATGAGAATGCATGTATGAGTATTTCATTGATTATTTGTTTGACGAACTATAGTCCGAAAATGTCCCAATTTAGACATTCTACTACAATTGATGAGAGTTGGACCTGTAGTAATTTAGTGTGGATAGTCTACTTTTTATATTATTGGATAGAAGAATATTTGTTAAATGAATATACCCATTGTAATGAATTTTCTTTATCAATATTTTATTTTTTCCTAACAAACATCTATGTTGAATATATTATTATCATCAGAAGGCATACATGATTGATTATTAATTATGTGTAAAAATATTCTCGTGGTGATTAAACACTATATCGTTAACTCGCTAAAGTTAATTCTCCTATGATTATGCCAATGTATAGCACTATAAAAAAGGGTTAAGTATGATTTTTGTCCCTAAAATAGGGGTTGAAAATTTTTGTCCACCCTCGCGGATCTGCTGGCGTCAACGTCGAGGAGCAACAGCGAAGACCAAACGACGAGGAGCAGTGGCGAGATCCAACAGCGATGAGCAAATGACGAGGAGCAGCGGCAGGAGATTTCCTTCCTTTTTCCTTTTCCACCTTTCCTCCCCCTCTTCTTCTCTGAAACCCCCCCACCGTGATTCTCTTCCCTAGCCCTTTAACTCGTTTTTTTTTTCTTTTATATTTTTTAGTTAGGGATAATTTAATAATAAAAATTAAAATTTTGGTAAAAAAAAAAACGATTTTAAAACTGTGTTAAATTTTAGGGACGATTTTGTAAGCAAAAAAAGGTTTGAAACGAAAAAATTTTCAGCTCTTACCTTAGGAACAAAAATCATACTTAACCCTAAAAAAACTAATTAGATTATATTTGTTTTTAATGAGGTGGACGAATTTTCAAGTCTAATCATAGTTAGAGTTGAGGAAGGTCAAAAAATACTAATAATATAAATACTGTTTATTTTTAATACTCAATAATAAAAAATATAAAAATTAAAACTAATATTGTTCCATACAAAATAATAAAATATATATTATACTCAAAATATATTCAATCTGTATTTGTTATCATAATTTATCGAACAAATATGGTTATTAAAAAAATTAAAATTAACTTACACACTATTATAATATGTCTTTTGTTTTTTCAAAAAGTCCAAAGAATATCTATAAATACTCAAAAAATTTACGTTTTCCGAGGAGAAAATAAAGCATGGACTTGCAAAGATAGAGAGGGGTCAGGAACTTTTTTTTAACGAGAGTGAGGGATGAAAAAGGAGTCCGCCATACTCTTTTTGAGTACCTATTATCATACCTAATTAACAACATAGATCCAATCTAAGCCATTTTGAAAGTAAATACGTGGACTTCATTTATATTAAGCCTTAAAATAATAAATCTAAGTCAAATTTGGGACCCTAATAATACGCTTAGGTTGATCTTGTTTTCTTTTGAGTCAATGTTATAACAAATATTATACAATTAAATATTATAACATTTAGTATATGCAAAAGTTTGATATATTTACAAGATAATTTTTTATTGAAATTAAAAAAATTTTGTAAGTATTTTTTTCTTTTAATTTTAAATATTATTTACTAATATAACAAAAAAATAAAAATAACCATAATCACTCACATAATTAAAATAGATAATTCTAATATATATATGATACTATATGTATAAAAATTATTATCTATAATAAATATTTTTTTTTATCTTTTGTATTGACTATTTATATGATTTATTACTTAATTTTTTCTCTTAATATTTAATAAATTTCTGACACAAGATATTATTTATTTTATTTAATATACAAAATAAATAATTTAAATCATTATCTCTCTTCTCTATATATAATAAGAGAGCAGTACATGATGATTCTTGACAAGTGGAGCAGCTAAATTTATGACAAGTGTTAAACTCCAAAAAAAGACAATGGAGATTATAAAAAAAAAGATTATGACAAGTGTTAAACTCCGAAAAAAGACAATGGAGATTATAAAAATAAAAAAGTTTTTAACCAATGTACAATAACCCAATATGCAAACATCAGGTCCTCGTCTAAAAAAATAATATTAATGATTATATCTCTAATACTTTTTAAATTTCTATTGTTGGACTCCTATACTTTCTCTTTCAATTTTTTTTCCAACGCTTCGTCGTGCCAATTTTGGAAAAAAAAGGCGCTCGTTCTTAAAATATTTTCAAATCTTGGAGTTGCCAGGAAATTGTAAACAAAAGAAAAATTCCAAACTTAATTTTTTGATTCAAACCATTCACTCACACTCTCTCAGTCCGTAGAGCAGCACCATTGGCTTCACTGGGAAGATCTTGAATAAAAAGCAAAAGCTCTTGAATTTTTCTGATAAGATCTCCATCTTTAATACTCTCCGGCGGAGGAAAAAATGGAAGCCATCACAGAGAATGTTGCAGCTGCTGGATCCACCACCAAAGAAGAAATTCATTGGAAAGAGGGGAGAGGGAAAAAATGGAAGAAGAAAAGTAAAGAGGGAGACGCGAAGCAGAGAACGCGGGGGAGGAGGGAGCTCCTCTACTGCCACAACTGCCACAACCACCTGTTATTTGCTGTGGTCACCGCCGGATAGAAAACCCTAAAGAGTTAAGTATTTCATCTTCACACCAGTGGATTTTGGAATTTACGTATCACATTTATGCTTTCGATTTTTATTTTTGAACTATTTTGACCACTTCAAGAATGCTGGAATGCTTTTTCTCTGTGCCATCTCCGCTGCCGTCTCTGGGTTCTGTATGTTGGAAAAGGTTACTATTCTCAATTCCTATCTCTTGATTATAGTGTTGGATTGTGATTACAGCTGTTTCTCTTGTCTCTTGATTTACTTTTAGCACTATGTAGAGGAATGAAATAATGAACACCTAAATTTGTTGGTTAAATGGGTTTATGATGATTTGAGTTACATCCTGGATAGGTGTTGTTATTTTCTTTCACATGGTTTCAGAGTTGCCTATTTTATTTTCTTCTAACATTAATCCTCATGGTTTGGCTCAGGAATTGGAAAAGGGATTCAAGGCCTGTTTGCTGTGATATCAGTCTTTAATAAATTAATTTTTTCTTGGATATGAGTGTTCCATCTACTATAGTACCATGTAAGTCTCTGAATTGACATATATATATATAGTGAAAATGAAATTGTGATTGAATCAGTTCCGTGTGAACATAAAAGGTGTTGAATTTGTTAGTTTTTTTTTTTCATTTTTTTTGAGTTGTTGATTTTGCTTTTGTGAATTGTGCAATTGATTGATTTCTATGACTGCACTTTTTGTTTGGTTTATGCTAATTATTTGAAGTGTGCATATTGAGTTTCAGCATGATCTGCAGAGTCATGACTTGATCATACGCTCATAACTAATAAGTTGCTTTCAGCTTAGCGCATGCTATCAATTATTGTTTATTTGTTTGCAAACTTAATCTATGAACCAAACTATGCCTAAGTTGTATTAATCATCATGCTATTAACATGTTCTAATCAGTTTTACTGTTTCTTTTGTGAATACTCAAAAGCAAAAACAATTTCGAATCTATGGAGAGCAATCTTTTTCACAGTTCCCATACCCAAATGCAGTTATTATTCTTCATTCTATGATCCGTTAATATATTCTAATATCTATTTATGTATGTAGGCTGATTTTGGCACCATTAACAAGAACAAGGTCCTACAACTTCGTGGATCAGCCGCACGCTACTCTTTATTATTCTCAGAGAACAATGAAAGGTGGCTTTTTGTTGGGGAAGCCTCCGGGGTATCAGAAACTGCACAAGGGTAATCTTTCATCCCAACAACTTATTACAAATTCCTTATATATACCTCATTTTTTGTTGATGTGTTTGGTGGTGGAAAAAATCAAATAGAATTTTTTATCCTATCTATGATTTCAGTTAAGACATTCTTATTTGTTACTTTGTTTAGATAATTTTAAATATTTTGCTATTCAGGTAATTTCTTCATGTTTCTAACTTTCTATCATGAATAAAATGAGACCAAAATGGTATTTCTATATTATATATGTAGTGGTTCTTGATTAACCTGAATTTTCTCCTGAATAAATTTGTTGGGTTTTGTTATTGTGTTGCTGTTTGTGCTGCTCTAGACTTAAATATTCATGGCCTCCCAACTCTGTTTATATGTTTTTTGAAAGTTTATATAATTTTGCTTTGGAAAAAAGGCCTTTTGTGATTTTTTATTAATCTGAGTATTACTATTTTGAAATTTTGGTAAAAATATTTGGATTATTGCAATCAAATGGTACTTTTGTGACGAGTTAATTTCTATTATGTTTAGTATACATTAGTTTGTTTGATTAATTTGTTTGCATAAAGTAAATTCCAGCTTCTATTGTTTTTTTTGGTTGCATCTTCACCGGCATTTATTTTTTTTCTTTTTTTTTTTCAAGGTATTATAAAATTGTAGATTCTTTCGATAACTATGCCACTATACTGTAAAAGTTGCCGGGAGAAGGCATAAATTTTGAGCCTAATAAAGCTCTGAATTTCTTTCAAATGCTACAATTGAGGTTTGTACCAATTGGTTATAGCACATGCTTAATTAATTTGATATAGCATATACAAATTTCATCATTCAAACAACCTAGGTTGTAGGTTTAATATCTCATATAGTTAGTATGTCAAATATTCATAGTGTACAACTTTTTAACATGAAAAATAATTAGGAAAAACTTACTGATGGCTATTATTGTTGATTTCAAGGTGGATGAGGAAGCTATGGACCTGAACAAGGAACTTATAAACAAATTACTTGAGCTTGATGATGCTGATGCTGTTTATACAGGTCATAAATAATCAGTTTTATATCCTTGAAAGCTGTTCAGCAGGTGAGACGATTTTGCAGATTCATACATGCACTCTTCAATATATAATAAGAACAATCAAATAGTTTTACTTAAGACAAGGAAAATGTATTAGAAAGGGAGTTTAACTCATAGATATACATGTGTTTTAGAATGGAAATATTGCTGTGAGTTTGTGACTGTAAAATGAATATAAATTTAAGTATTTTTCTTTGTTGTGCCAAAAAATTGATTGTATCATTTTTCCTTTTTAGCAGGTGAAAGTTTGTGATTCAAAGGTAGTGATGCTGCCTATCATTCACAAGTAATTATCATGGGAGACCTATAAACTTATAACATAATAATCTCACATCATGCTTATTTTCATGGTTTGATTTTTAGAATAATCTTATAATATTCATTTGTTAACAATTGTTGTATCTGTGAGCGGGACACTATTAGGATTTCATTATTAGAAATTCATAAAACAGGGGTAAAGTTATAAAGAACTTTATTCATAATTTTAGGGTTGTTTTAGAAATATATTGGCATGTTACCAGTGAGAAGTTATTCATAAGGATCTTATTTGAATTGTTTCTACTTATTACAATGTTGTGCAATTAGTTGGAGATGATTTCTTGATGTCTAATGCAAAACGCATTGAGAGTGCAGTGCAAGAATATGCGTGTAATGCTCTTTTTCTTAAGGTAAGTAATTATAATTTAAATGGACTTTGAAGGGTTCCTTTGTTTAGTTCAAAATTATTCTCACTTTTTCTTCACATAATTAATCCTATTTTGTTAATAGAGGTATTTGAATATCCAATGTTTAAAAAAAGTTTTTTTTTTTTGTGTGCAAATACATTATAAAATAGAGTTTATAAGTTTTTTACCCATATTAAACAACTCATGCATGAGCTATTTTTGATAAATGTATTTGTCAAACATTTATCTTTTTACTTTGCCCAGAAGATATGCATAAATTTAATTTATTTGTATGGTAATTATAAATACAGAGTAAAATCCAAAAACAACCAATTAGGCAGAATCCAGAAGCTACTCTTTGCTGTGATGTACACCATAAAGCTATAGGAAGAAGTGAAAAACTCAATGCTCAGAAAAGCAATGAACAAACCATTGCGGCTGCAAATGCTTTTCTCCATTCAAACTTCAATTTCGTGGTAATAACTACTACCTCTGTTGATAAGTTCATTTTTTAATTGATTTTTTTGTTATTTTTTTATTAAAAACTTGAGACAGAAGTGCAAGTATGAATTTTATTGAGAAAATCAGACAGCAAGTATGATCTTTTGTAAAATAATTATATTGTCTTCATATGTTAATATGTTATGATTTCGTTCAAGTTAATTTTATTGACAAAAAAAATTATACTTTATTTGCAAATTGGTTTCTTGAAACTTAGCTTATTACTCTTTAAAGCTTTTGCATATACCGTAGAGTATTAATATTTTTTTTCAGTATCTA
Source organism: Arachis hypogaea (assembly GCF_003086295.3). NCBI lineage: Eukaryota > Viridiplantae > Streptophyta > Magnoliopsida > Fabales > Fabaceae > Arachis > Arachis hypogaea. The sequence continues at coordinate 104,367,948 of NC_092041.1, read as the reverse complement.
TTAAGCTGTATGCAATTCTCACTGAAGCTTTTCCTGGATTTTAACATTCTTTTAAGTCTAACGCATTTCTTTCGATTAAAATGTCAATTGCTGACATTTTTCTATCATTCAATAAACTTGAAAAATATACTTTTATACATGTCAAAAGTTTTCTCTTTTTTTCTAAACAAAAGGTGCTCTCTTCATTTGTGTGATAGTAATGTGTCTTTGTGAGGAAATTCTAGCTCACATATGCTTTTTCTTTCTTTGAATGCATGATAGTAATGGTTTGAATGCTCACATATGCTTTTTACTTTTCTTTCTTTCTTTACTTCTATGGTGAGGTTTGTTATTATTTATATATGTTGAGTTATTTTTTATTTTGTAAATTTTTCTTTCATAAAAGTTGCTTTGTTTATTTATTGACACCCTTCTCCAATAAAAATACTCTTATTAGTACCTATTCACTATTGCATAATTTTGGCATACGCTTGAAATAATGTGAATTAAAGTTGACCTTAATGTTTTATTCATTTGTTTGCTAGCTATTTTCACTAGCTACATTTCTATGCTAAGGACCAAGAATTGAGTATTTTGAAATTTTATCTATTTGCAATTGTTTTAATGCAATTTTGCACTGATTTGGTAAAAAAAATACTTAGATTTCGGAGGTTGTCTATTTTCGTTTCAAAATTGAGAAGTTAGTTTTTTCTTTTTATTTTGAACTTATTATTCATCCTCCATGATATACCCCAAATATTAAAAGACATAGAAAATAAAAGTATTTTTATCATGTATCAAAAGTATTTAGTGTACTAATAATTTTTTTTACGTATTTTGTATTTTAGTTAATATAATTATTATTTTTAATTAAAATATTAACCTCTTTTAAAATGATACACAATATATTAGAGTACATAATAATATTTATTTTTTATAACCATATATTTAAATTTCTAAATGCTAACCTCAGTTATTCAAGTTATACATATTAGTTATATGTATATATATATATTAAAGATTAACTTGGGATAATTATACAAATTGAAATAAATAGTCCAAATATTGAATAAGTATAGTCTAATAATGTATAAAGAGCAACAATTTCAATAGTTAATTTTACTTTTATATAACAACAAATATATTTATTTATTTATTTATTTTTTAATTAGTTAAAATATGTTCTAAAAATTACCATTTGAAAAAAAAGTTAAACATACAAATTAATAGTAACCATTCTAAATTTTATATACTTATTTTTTGTAATTGATTAAACATTAATAACATTAATATAATAAAAGAATATTAACCATTCAATCTGTACAACGTATAACAAATTTTACTATTCATGTATAAGTTTCTTTGCACATAGATTAAGAAAATAAAAAAATAGATTTATGAAACAGTATGTACCAATGACAAGAAACATACTAATTTTTTTGAATAGTTAATTTTACCTTTTCATGATACTTCATTTATCTATTTTTTAAATTTGGTTAAAAATGTGTTTTAAATTTACCACTTTAAAAAAATTATTAATCGAATTAAATATCAATATAATAAAAGAAATTAATTATTTAATTTCTCTGTATATTAAGTAAATTAATTCTTTCAATAAATATATATTAATCTTCTTATAATTAAATTATACATAGATACAATAAAATAAATTAAGAACATAATCCATGCGTAGTACATACTATATGTTAGGAGTCTAATAATATAAATAAATGTCATTTATTTACTATTTATTGTTTGTAAGATTCGAATATAAATTATTTAATTTTTATTAAGTTTTAATTTTTTATAACAATAATAGTGTAATAATATTCATTTAAAAATATAAACATAATAGCTTTTATATTTAAGTGAAATTTATTAATATGAGCTAAAAAAATAATAAAATTATTTTAGTCTCTATAAACAGGAAAAAAAGTTTATGCATTGTATAATAAATCTTTATTACATTTTTTTTCAAATTAAAAATAATAACTTTAATGTTAATGAATAAATATCAACAAAAATTTAAAATGGATCAATATTTGGTCCGGGTGTTAACCCGGGCTTTACACTAGTCTAGAATAATAAGTATAATAGTACAAATATTTACTTACTTATTAGTATTGAAAAAATATATAAATAGTATAAATTAATATTTTTTAGTAGAAAAATAATCATGTTAATTATATAATTTTAACAAATTGTGAATAAATTTTTAAATAATAAAAAAAAATATTACTTCATGTACTACAGAGTTTATAAAAAAAATTTTGAAAATAAATCAACTCTCAATAAATTATACATTAGACCTGTCAAAAAATAAATAATTAATATATTAGATATTTTTATTTATATACTAATATATATTATTGATTATTAAGTTATAATTAATTATTAACCTAATTTTTGGTAATTAAAATTTAAATAATCTAAATTATTAAATTCTATATATTTTGCACCTAACTAATTTTATTTTGTTATTGAAATTAAAAAAAGGATAGTTGTTAGTTAATTCTAAATTCAAATTTGGGTAAGAAAATAAAAAAAATTTAAATTTTATTTCACTAATCATAACTAATTTTAAAATAAGAAATTACTTTATACATCGGATAGTATGGTTATTTGTTATTTTTTAATGACAAATATTGTCAAATAAAATATTGTAAGAATTAAAAGAGAATGCATTTACCAATTTAAAAAAATACTAATTTATTTTTCAATAAAACTAATTATATATTGAATAACAAAAACTGTTATTGATTTTTCTTCCCACTAATTAATACTGGTAATATTCTGGTAATATTACAAAAAAAATATTAATTAATCTAATAGCTTTTGTAAGGATACAAATCTATAAGTTTGAAAACTTGAAAATCATATGATAAAATATGATTGTTTTGACTTCAAAATTGAATACGATACCAATAAATAAAATTGTCCCAAGTAAATTTCAATATTGCTATTAATGAGAAATTGTTTTGCTTTAAAGACAAATACTATTTCTTGTTATGAATTTTCTAACTCCGCAGGTCGAGAATTAATCCACCACGTATTGATGTTCTATTTATTAAGAGTCAACCGTTAGCTAATGAATTGCTACACACAAGATGGAATTTAAATCCCAAATACTTAAATAAATAAATAAGATGATGACTCAACTAATTTAAATTAATTAAAAATATTAATTATTTTAAATATTTTTAAATTATAAAATATTTATATTAATAATTATTATATATTTTTCGTTTAAATTTTTAATAAAAAACTTTATATAATTTTATGTATTATTCAGTGCCTTACACAAAAACATACACTAGTTAATTAATTAATTGTGATAGTAAATAACTTAAAAAAAAAAAGAAAGACCTTCCGGTAATTAAATAAATGCATAAGTCAATTAGTCATTGAGCTAGGAAAGAAAAACAAAGAAGATTAGAAAGAATTAAAAAATTATAATTGTAATTATTAAATTTCTAAACACAGTACACTAAGCCTAGTTAAGACACCGCCACTGACAACCTATATAAGAAAGCAAAACTCTACTCAACTTTACTCTTGCACTTCCTACGTTAGTTGTGATTTCTCATAAGCGGTTTTGGTTCCTCTTAAATTTGATTTTCTGTGGTACTATGGTTCTTTATTTTCTCTTCTTCTTTCCCAATTGCTGGGTTCTTTCTTTCTTTGCTATAACTTTGAATAATGGGAACGGAGTAATGAGATCAAGGCTCTACTGTGGGTGAATTTCGGAGGCTCGATTCAACAAAATTTCTACGGTAAATGCGAGGGAAATTGTTGGTGCTTTTGCAAAATCTGATTGATTAGGGTTTTAAAGAATGCATGAATCAACAATGGCCAGTGAAGAAACTTTATTATCTGCACGTTTCGGTAATAGGGATGATTCCCCCTTTATTTTGTTGGTTCTCTTTATAAAGATGTCTCCCCCCCTTCTCTTTTCCCTCCCCAAAAAATCTTTTGCATTTTGGTGTTTAACGTCGGAATCCATTATAAAGATGTCTTTTTTGTGCAAGGAAAGAAAAAGGGTTTGCTTTTTTATTATGTTGTTACTTCTTGATTATCTTGGGAATGAATTGGTTTTGGCCAAGTTGGTTTTTCTGTGATTGAATTACGGACAATTGAGTTTTGCCATTTGATAGTTCTTGGATGCACTGTTTTCTCTCTTCTGGACTTTGAATTTATTTCAATTCTAGCTTGCATAATGTATGTTTGAGCCTTTTGGAAAAAGAATTTGTCGCAGAATGGTATATGATTGACTTTTACAGCATGACAAACTTAGTTGCAGAATTTTTTCAATTCTTTTGTGATGATCTTTTTTACTATGTGGATCATATAACATGTTGTCCCTTGAAAAGTTGTGTAATGATTTGTTGATGATAAAATTGTGCGATAATGTCCACGATGCTTATGATCCTAGAAAACTGAAATGTGTGGAAGGGTAATATAGTTGGCTTTTTCTGTCCAATTATATTGAAACGTAACGATATATCTGGCCCTATGAACTGTGATGAAGGATTTTAGTCCTTATGACCCGATAAAATCATTTTGATGAAGGATTTTAGTCCTTATGACGTGATAGAATTGGATAAGATGATATGCATGGCTCTACGAAATTGAATTGTGGCAAAGTATCTTAGTCCCTATGACTCAAGAAAATCGGATACAATAATTTGTGGTCTTATGAAATTGAATTGTGATGAAGGATCATAGTCCATATGACCCGAAAAACTCAGATATAATGATGCGTGGCCCTATGACATGGATTGTGGCAAAGGATCTTAGTCGCTATGACCCGACCCGAAAATATCGGATACAATGATGTGTGGCCCTATGAAATTGAATTGGGGTGAAGAATCTTAGTCCCTATAATCCGAGTATATTGGATATGATTGACCCTTATGTTGCAAAATGATGTTATTTGGCTATTTTTTTTACCCATGAATATTGAAGTTTGATAGTAAAGTTGACCCTATGACCGTAAAATTTGGCGAAGGGTTTCTGACTCCTAATGTGGTGAAGGATCTCTTGTCTCCAAAATACTATTTTTTTTTCCTCTGATGTTTCTTGTTCATGCTTTGAAATTTATCTGAACAGTGAACAGTAAAATCTGATTTTTTTTACTGCAAGTAGCTTTGCATAAGTTGCTCAAGCGTTGAAAGATGAGATAATTATTTTGTCGAAAATGTTAGACAAACAGAAAATAATTGAGTGACTGATATTTGTGTTTTACAAAATTTTGTGTGCAAATCATTGCTCTTATGGAATGTATTCATGTCCAAAAAAGAAAAAGGTTTGCTTTTGATTATTGGTGTTATTTTTTTATTATCTTTGCGGATGAGTTAGTTTTGGAAAGGTTGGTTTTTCTTTATTTTCCCAACTATTTTTTCTGTTATTAAGGACAGTTGAGTTTTGCCATTTGATAGTTCTAGGGATGGACTGTTTTCTCTGTTATTTTTATGATTTGGATGCGACTCTGGACTTTGAATTTATTTTAATTCTACCTTGCACAATGTATGTTTGAGCGTTTGGGAAATGAATTTGTTGCAGAATGATATAGGATTGACTTTTACATCATGACAAACTTAGTTGCAGAGTTGTTCCAATTCTTTTGCGATGATTTTTATTACTATGTGAATCAAATAAGATGTCCCTCGAAAAAGTTGTGTAATGATTTGTTGATGGTAAAATTGTGTGATAATGTTGATGATGCTTATGATCCTAGAAAACTGAAATGTGTGGAAGGGTAATTTAGTTGGCTTTTTCTGTTTAATCATATTGAAAGGTAATGACATATGTGACCCTATGATGAAGGATCTTAGTTCATATGACCCGATAAAATTGGAAACCCTGATATATGTGGCCCTGCGAGATTGGATTGTGACGAAGGATCTTAGTTCGTACATGATGTTATATGTGGCCTTGCGAAGCTGAATTGTGATGAAGGATCTTAATCCCTATGACCCGATAAAATCGGATACAATGATGCGTGGCCCTACGAAATGAAATTGTGATGAAGGGTCCCTATGACCCAAAAAAATTGGATATGATGAAGTTTGATGGTATATGTTATTTGGCTTGTTTGACCCATGAACATTGAAGTTTGATGGTTTAATTGACCTTATGACGTTGAAATATGGTGAAGGATCTTTTGGCCCCAATGTGGTTGAAATGCGGTGAGGGATCTCTTGGCTCCAAAATAGAGTTTTCTTTCTCTGATGTGTTCTTGTTTATGTTTTGAAATTTATTAGAATATTGAACCGTGAAATCTGGCTTCTCTCACTACAAGTAACTTTGCATATATAAGCAATAAGTTGCTCAAGAATTGAAAGATGTTATATATAAACAGAAAATAATTGAGTGATTGAATTCATTATCAATTTGTGATGGACTTTTACAGCATGGCAACTTAGTTGCAGAGTCATTTCAATTTTTTTGTGATGTTTTTTCTATTCACTTACTAGTACATCAAATTAAAATTTTGTTCGTTGAAAATAATTGTGCAATGATTTGTTTTGATGGTAAAATTGTGGGATCATGTTCATTATTCTTCTGAGCCTAGAAAAATGAAATGTGTGGAAGAGTAATATATTTGTCCTATATGACTGCAAAATCAAATTGTGGCGATGTATGATATATCTGGTTTTTTCTATCCAACAATATTGAGATGTAATAATATATGTGGCCTTGTGAAATTGAATTGTGATGAAGGATATTAGTCCCTAAGAGTCTATAAAATTGGATATGATGGTATGCTTACACTTACATTGTGAAATGATGTCATCTGTTATTTTTTATTCTAGAATATTGAAGTTTGATGGTATAGTTGATGATATGAAGTTGAAATAGTGAAGGATCTCCTGGTTCCACAATAGAGTTTTCTTTCTCTAGTAGCACAATATGAAATTTATCAAATTTGGTTTTTCTCATGCTTGAAATTTATTCGCACTAGAATCTGGTTTTTCTCATGCAACATATATAGGCTGTTACTTGCTTCGAGAATTGAAAGATGTCATAGATATGAGTGATTGAATTCATTGTCAATTTGTGTTGCATAAAAAAAAGTATAGAACACATACTCTTTGAATTTGTCATTCTAATTCTCTATACTAATCTGTTATAACAACATGTATGCTAATCTATGTTAATAAGTCTCATTTTGAGATTCTTCATCAATCTCAACTCAAGGGAGATGAGAGTTGGTGGAATACATGTTCATTGCAAGGAATTGTGAGACTTTCCCTGGGATGATCATATCCACCTCCCATGAGATGATCATATCCAAACTCTTCCTCAACTTCACTCAAATCTTAGAATGAAAGCTTGGTTCAAATATGAAATGGGAATCACATAACACTTTTGATTATCTCCGACATACACTGCAAGATAACCCTTTGGGACTTGTACGGATTTTGAAATTGTTTGCTTAGCTGAGAATGATGCCTTTCCCCATTTTTCTTGCGTATGTAGGGAATGGAAAGAGCAAGGGAAAGCTCTAGTGCTTAAGAAGAAAGTGTTCAAGTATTGATCTTCAGATTGCCAGGGAATTGTGTTGTGTTTTTTCTGAAGCAAGAGAAATGATTGTTGAAGGGGGTAAAAGATGGGGTCATGCATATGAAATCACGTGATGCTGTTTTAGAGTCTCAAACAATGGCCAATAATAGATCATAGCCTCCTACATGATGCTATCAACTTATCAAGTATCAATCAAAACACGGAACTTTTCATCCAGAAGCTTCAATTCTTGTTATTCGCATTATTACTCTGCAGGTACGCCATCTTATAACTATGAGACACTTTTCTGTGGAGATTTTCTTATGTTCCGTTTTTGAAGTTTCTTCGACCCTGTCACCAAATTGAAAATTTTGTTATGTGAAAGTTCTCTGTTGTTGAAATTCAATCATTCATCTTATTATTTTCTTTCTTATACAATATGTGAAACACTTGGATTTTAATTTTATATATTGCTTGAAGAGGCTACTGAAACTTTTTTAATTTCATCATTGTAACGCGGGTTTAATCTATTTCCTCTCATATTGTATGCATGTTTGTTTATTCTGTTTGGTTAATTGTTTCTGGAATCCTAGAATTGCACACTCTTAGTTTATCAGTGTTCTAGCAATACAGTGGAAAGGAATTGAACTTCTAGATTATGACTTCTCTCACTCACTTATTGCAGCAGATACATTTTTCTATGCAGAAACTATAGTATGCAGAAATAATTTTAATTAGAAGCTACTCTATTTAGTTTTTCCAGAAAAGGTTAATTGATTTTTTTCTTTAATCTATACAATTATGTCAAAAATGATTTTTTCAGTGTGTATATATTACTGAATTTTTGTCAGAAAAAGCTAATATAACGCATCCTATATACATCTTTCATAATCCAGCTAACTTTCTTTATTAGTCAAATGAAGATCCTTATCTAGCTTGTGCAGCACCTGAGGTTTGTCATGGTGGTGCCCTTTCTCACGATTCCATCTACTATTGTTTGTGCTGCCTCATATTGTAATTGTTGCACTTAAAATTACTGTTAAGTTTCTATAAATTTTAGCTACGGATACCTTGAACATGTATAAAACTCTTTGATTTGTATTGTTTCATTGGGAAATCTGTTGACTAGGAATTTTAACTTACTTGATCATATATGCGTTAGCTGTTGTTAAGCAATATTTTTGGAATATCGTCTCTTGTGAACTCTTATATGGGGTGTAAGTTTCAACTGTGAATTGATGCTAATTTTAAGTTCATATTTATTTTAGAATGGTTATTTTAGGTATATGGGAACTGAATCAGTCCTTTTTTCCCTTTGTTTCCAGTTAAGCTAACTTGGGATAACTTGTTTATCAATCAGTCATTTTTTCCCTTTGTTTCCATTTTCTTATGAACACCCAAATATTTAACATGATATGATTTCCCTTGTTATAGACCATAGACCACTGTTACTCCTTTTTAAATATTTATAAATCTTCCTAATTATTGTGTCCTGTCATATGGATTTGGATTTTATCCTTGGGCGCTCAAACACCACAAAGTGCAATGTGACAGAAAGAGATAGTACGCTGAGCGAGTCTCTCATCACCTCCATATGGCCTAAGACTACAAATTCTCTCAAAGCCTCACTCCAGTTTCACTCCTTTTTTCTCTTTCCCCTTTCCTTCTTCCAATCCTTGCTAATTCCTCCTTTAGACAATCTCAAACTGACCCCTTATCCTCACAATTCAAAAGAGAGAGAGAAGAAATGCCTAGACTCAGCGCTCCTTCAGATTATTCTAAAGAGCCTCCTCGTCACCCTTGTCTATAAATATTTCATTTAAGTTTTGGAGATTATCATGCTTTCATTTTTTCCTTGACAGGAACCTTTCAATGTAGAGCCACCAAGTTCTGGATTGACATGCTCGTACGTTACTCCTTCAAATTTCTTTTACAAGAGGAACCATGGCCCAATTCCCATAGTTGAAGATATTGAAAAACACCCAGCTCTGCACGTGTGTGGTTTTTTTTGTGTGTTTTTCGCTCGTTTCGTACGTGTTTGTGTGTCTGTGTGTTTCTTTTGTTGTTTTTCACTGGTTTCACAGAGTGTGTTTTTCGCTTGTTTCGCATGTGATTGCGTGTGTTTTTTTTGTTTATCGCTCATTTCGCATGTGTGTCCCTATTATTCGCTCCTTTCGTACGTATTTGTATTTTTTGTTCGTTTCGCAAGAGTGTATTTTTGTGTTTTCCACTCGTTTCGCACGCGCGTGTTTTTCTGTGTTTTTTGCTCTTTTCGCACATGTACGTGTTCTTTGCTTGTTTCGCACGTGTTTTTTTTTGTTTTTCGTTCGCTTTGGGCGTGAGTGTTTTTCGCTCGTTTTGCACGCGTGTTTTTTATTTTTTTTTGTTTTTTCGCTTATTTCGCACGTGTGTATGGTTTTTTTGTATTTTTTGTTCGTTTTGCATGCATGTATTTTTTATATTTTATTTGTGTTTTTCGCTTGTTTCGCACTTGTTCGTGTTTTTCGTTCGTTTTGCACGTGTGCGCTTTTTTTTATCTTTCGCTAATTTCGCCCGTGCGCGTATTTTTTGCTCGTTTCACACTTGTGTGTTTGTTTTTTAATTTATTTTTGTTTTTCGCTCATTTCACTCGTGTGTTTTTTTTGCGTTTTTCGCTCATTTTGCAGGGGTGTTTGTTTTTCGCTCGTTTCGTAGTTGTGTTTGTTTTTTGCCCGTTTCGCACGCATGCGTGTATTTAGCTCATTTTTGCTCGCTTTGCGCATGCGTTTTTTCATTTTGTGTTTTTCGCTTGTTTTGCACGTGTGCATGTTTTTTACTCGTTTTTGCTCGTTTCGCACGGGGTGTGGTTCTTTTCTGTTTTTTGCTCGTTTCGCACGTATGTATTTTTCGCTCGTTTCACACGTGTTTTTTGTGATTTTTGCTCTTTAAGCATGTGTGTATGTTTTTCGTTCGTTTCGCACGTGTTTTTCACTTATTTTGTGTTTTTCGCTCATTTCGCATGTGTGCATTTTTCGCTGATTTCATACTTGTGTTGTGTTTTTCACTGGTTTTGCACGTGTGTATATTTTTCACTCGTTCTGCACGTGTGTGTTTTTCGCTCTTTTTGCACGCGTGTGATTTTTCATGTTTTTTCTCGTTTTGCACTTGTGTGTTTTTTTGTTTTTCACTCGTTTTGTATGTATGTGTGTTTTTCGCTTATTTCGCACGTGTTTGTTTTTTGTCTTTTTCGCTCGTTTTGTACGTGTTTTTTTGCGTTTTCTCGTTTCGCAGGTGTGTTTTTCGCTTGTTTCAATCGTGTGTGTTTTAATTTTTTTTATTTTTTGTGTTTTCGCTCGTTTCGCACGTTTGCGTGTTTTTCGTTCATTTCGCACGTGTTTTTTTTTACTCGTTTTGCACGTGTGTGTGTTTGTGTTTTGCTTGTTTCACATGTGTGTGTGTTTTTCTTTTGGGTTTTTAGCTTGTTTTTGCACATATGCGTGTTTTTTGCTCATTTCGCACGGGTGTGGTTTTTTTATGTTTTTCGCTCGGTTCGCACATGCATGTGTGTGTCTGTGTTTCTTTTGTTGTTTTTTGCTTGTTTCGCATGTGTTTGTGTGTGTTTTTCGCTCGTTTCGTACGTATTTGTGTTTTTTCGCTCGTTTTGCACGTGTTAATTTTTCATCTATTTTTCGCTCATTTTGCACGTGTGTGTTTTGCTTTGTGTTTTTTGCTCTTTTCGCACATGTGTGTGTTTTTCGCTCGTTTCACACGCGTGTTTTTCGTTTGTTTTGAACGTGTGCGTGTTTTTCGCTTGTTTCGCATTGCGTGTTTTTCGCTTGTTTCGCATGTGCTTTTTGTCTTTTTTTTATGTTTTCCGCTCATTTCGAACGTGTGCGTGTTATTCGCTTGTTTCATACGTATTTGTATTTTTTTCTCGTTTCGCACGAGTGTGTATTTTTTCTGTTTTTTTCTTTTTGCACGTGTGCGTGTTTTTCGCTCGTTTCGCTCGTGTGTTTTCCGCTCGTTTCGCATGTGTGCGTTTATTTTTTTATTTTTTTATGTTTTTTGTGTATTTTCCCCTCGTTTCGCACGTGTGTGTTTTTCGCTCGTTCTGCACGTGTGTGTGTTTTTTGTGATTTTCGCTCGTTTCACACGTGAACTTTTTTGTTGATTTTGCACGTGTATGTTTTTTGTGATTTTTGCTCTTTTCGCACAAGTGCGTGTTTTTTGGTCGTTTCGTACGTGTGTTTTTTTGTGTTTTTCGCTCATTTCACCAATGTGCGTTTTTCGCTCGTTTCGCACTTGTGTGTTCGTTTTTTATTTATTTTTTTATGTTTTTCTCTCGTTTCGCATGTGTATTTTTTATTTTTTTCGCTCGTTTTGCACGTGTGCTTTTTTGTATTTTTCGCTTAATTCGCACGCGTGTTTTTTCATTTTTGTGTTTTTCGGTAGTTTCGCACGTGTGCGTGTTTTTTGCTCGTTTCGCATGTGACGTGTTTTTCGTTCGTTTCGCATGTGTGCGTGTTTTTCTTTCTTTTCACACGTGTGTGTGTTTTTCGCTTGTTTCGCATGGGGTGTGTGGTTTTTGTGTTTTTCGTTTGTTTTGCACATGTGTGTGTTTGTGTTTTTCGCTTGTTTCGCACGTGTCTTTTTCGTTCGTTTCGCACAGTTGGGTATTTTTCGCTCGTTTCGCACGTGTATCTGTTTTTCGTTTGTTTCGCACGTGTGTGTTTTTTATGTTATTTTCTCTTTTCACACGTGTGTTTTTCGCTTGATTCTCACGTGTGTCTGTGTGTGTTTGTCGCTCGTTACGCACGTGTATTTTTTTATTTTTTTATTTTTTCTGTTTTTCGCTCATTTCGCACATTTTTTGCGTGTTTTTCGCTCGTTTCGCACGTGTGTGTGTTTATCGGTCGTTTCGCATGTGTGTTTCTTTATTTATTTTTTTGTTTTTCACTCGTTCCGCATGTGTGTTTGTTTTTTTGTGTTTTTCGCTCGTTTTGCATGTGTGTTGTTTTTTTTGTATTTTTCGTTCATTTTGCACGTCTGTGTGTATGTGTGTGTGTTTTCGTGTTTTTCGCTCATTTTGCACGTATGCGTGTTTTTCACCAGTTTTCGCGCATGTGTGTTTTTCAATTGTTTTGCACGTGTGTGATTGTTTTTTTTTGTTTTTTTGCTGGTTTCATGTGTGTGTTTTTCGCTTGTTTCGCACATATGCGTGTTTTTCGTTTGTTTCGCACGTATGTGTGTTTATTGCTCGTTTTGCAGGTGTGTATGTTTTTCGCTCGTTTCGCACGTGTGTGTTTTTTTTGTTTTTTGCTCGTTTTGCACGTGTGTGTATTTTTCGCTCGTTTTACATGTGTATGTTTTTGTGATTTTTGCTCTTTTCGCACGTGCGTGTTTTTCGTTCGTTTCGCACGTGTGTTTTTTGCTTGTTTCGTACGTGTGTTTTTCTGTGTTTTTCGCTCATTTCACCCATGTGCGTTTTTCACTCGTTTTGCACTTGTGTGTTTGTTTTTTATTTAATTTTTTGTGTTTTTCGCTCGTTTCACATATGTGTGCGTATTTTTTGTTTTTCGTTCATTTTGCACGTGTGTGTTTTTTGCTCGTTTCGCACGTGTGTGTTTTTTATTTTTTTTGTTTTTCGATAGTTTTTACACGTGTTTGTTTTTTTGTGTTTTTTGCTTGTTCCGCACGTGTGCGTGTTTTTCACTCGTTTCGCACATGTGTGTGTTTTTTGCTCCTTTCGCACGCGTGTTTTTTCATTTTTGTGTTTTTTGCTCGTTTCGCACGTGTGCATGTTTTTCGCTCGTTTCGCACGTGAGCGTATTTTTCGCTCGTTTCGCATGTGTGCGTGTTTTTGGTCATTTCACACGGGGTGTGTGGTTTTTTTGGGTTTTTTGCTCGTTTCGCACGTATGTGTGTTTTTCGCTAATTTCGCACGTGCATGTGGTTTTTTTGTGTTTTTCGCTCGTTTCGCACGTGTATGTGTGTGTCTGTGTTTCTTTTGTTGTTTTTTTGCTAGTTTCACATTGTGTGTTTTTCGCTTGTTTCGCATGTGTTTGTGTGTGTTTGTTTATGTTTTTCGCTCGTTTCGCAAGTGTGTGTATTTTTCACTTGTTTCGCACGCGTGTGTGTTTTTCATTGTTTTTCTCTCTTTTCGCACAGCTGTGTATTTTTCGATCGTTTTTGTACGTATTTGTATTTTTTGCCCGTTTCGCACGAGGTAGTGTATTTTTTCTGTTTTTTCACTCGTTTCGCACGTGTGACTGTGTTTTTCTGTGTTTTTAGTTCTTTTCGCACGTGTGCGTATTTTTCGTTCGTTTTGCACGTGTGTGCTTTTTTATTTTTTTGTTATGTTTTTTGTATATTTTTCCCTCGTTTCGCACGTGTGTGTTTTTCGCTCATTTTGCATGTATGTGTGTTTTTTTTATTTTGTTTGTGTTTTTTGCTCGTTTCGTACGTATGTGTTTTTTTGTGTTTTTCGCTCGTTTCACACGTGTGTCTATTTTTTTGTGTTTTTTGTTCGTTTCGCACGTCTGCGTGTTCCTCGCTCGTTTCGCATGTGTGCATGTTGTGTTTCTTGCTCGTTTCGCATGTGTGCGTGTTTTTGCTCGTTTCGCACGGGATGTGTGGTTTTTTTGTGTTTTTCGTTTGTTCTGCACATGTGTGCGTGTTTTTTTGTGTTTTTCGCTCGTTTCGCACTTGTGTGTTTTTCGCTCGTTTTACATGGTGTGTTTTTCGCTCGTTTTGCATGTGTGTTAGTGTTTTTCGCTCGTTTTGTATGTGTTTGTTTTTCGCTCGTTTTGCACGTGTGCGTATTTTTCTTGTATTTTTCGCTCGTTTCGCACACGTGTGTATTTTTCTTTGTTTTTCGCACGGCTGCGTGTTTTTCGCTCGTTTTGCACTTGTATGTGTGTATTTTTATGTTTTTTTGCTCGTTTCGAACGTGCGTGTTATTCGCTCGTTTTGTACGTATTTGTATTTTTCGCCCGTTTCGCACGTGTGTGTATTTTTCTGTGTTTTTTTAATTTTTGTGTATTTCCCCTCAGTTTGCACGTGTGTGTGTTTTTCAGTCGTTTTGCATGTTTGTGTGTCTGTGTGCTTTTTTCTTTTGTTTGTATTTTTTGCTCGTTTCGCACGTATGTGTGTTTTTGTGTTTTTCGCTCGTTTCACATGTGTGTATTTTTGTTTGTGTTCTCTCGCTCGTTTCGCACGTGTGCATGTTTTGTTTCTCGCTCGTTTCGCACGTGTACATGTTTTTGCTCGTTTCGCACGGGGTGTGTGGTTTTTTTGTTTTTCGTTTGTTTTGCACATGTGTGTTTTTTTTTGTTTTTCGCTTGTTTCGCATGTGTTTGTTTTTAGCTAGTTTTGCACGTGTGTTTTTCGCCTGTTTCGCACTTGTGTGTTTTTCGCTCGGTTTGCATGTGTGTGTATGCGTGTTTTGTGTTTTTCGCTCGTTTTGCACAGATGCGTATTTTTCGCTCGTTTCGCACGTGTATCTATTTTTCGCTCGTTTCACACGTGTGTGTTTTTTTATGTTATTTGCTCTTTTCACAAGTGTGCGTGTTTTTTGCTCTTTTCGCACGTTTGTGTGTTTTTCGCTTGTTTCTCACGTGTGTGTGTTTTTCAATCGTTTCGTACGTGTGTGTTTTTTTTGTTTTTCGGTCGTTTCACATGCGGTTTTTTTATTTATTTTTTGTTGTTTTTCACTCGTTCCGCGTGTGTGTTTTTTTGTTTTTTCACCATTTTCGCACGTGTGTTTGTTGTTTTTTTATGTGTTTTTCGCTAGTTTCGCACGTGTGCGGGTTTTTCGCTCGTTCCGCACGTGTACGTGTTTTTCGTTCTTTTCACACGTGTGCGTGTTTTTCGCTCGTTTCGCATGGGGTTTGTGGTTTTTTGTGTTTTTCGTTTGTTTTGCACATGTGTGTGTTTTTTCTGTGTTTTTTGTTCGTTTTGCACGAATTTGTTTTTCGATTGTTTTGCACGTGTGTGTGTTTTTCGCTCGTTTCCGCACGTGTGTTTTTCGTTCATTTTGATCAAGTGTGTTTTTCGCTCATTTCGCACATGTGCATATTTTTCGCTTGTTTTGCACGTGTATCTGTTTTTTGCTCGTTTCGCACGTGTGTTTTTTTTATGTTATTTGCTCTCTTCACACGTGTGCGTGTTTTTTACCCGTTTCACACGTCTATGAGTTTTTCGCTTGTTTCTCACGTGTGTGTGTGTGTGTGTGTTTGTCGCTCGTTTTGCACTGTGTGTTTTTTATTTTATTTTTTTCTATTTTTTGCTCATTTCGCACATTTGCGTGTTTTTCGCTCGTTTTGCACGCGTGTGTATGTTTATCGCTCGTTTCGCATGTGTGTGTGTTTTTCAATCGTTTCGCACGTGTGTTTTTTTTGTTTTTCGGTCGTTTCGCATGTGTGTTTTTTTATTTATTTATTTTTGTTTTTCACTCGTTCCGCATGTGTGTTTGTTTTTTTTTGTGTTTTTCACTCGTTTCGCATATGTGTGTTGTTTTTTTTTGTGTTTTTCGCTCGTTTCGCACGTGTGTGTGTTTTATTTCGTGTTTTTCGCTCATTATGCACGTATGCGTGTTTTTCGCCAGTTTTCGCGCATGTGTGTGTTTTTCGATCATTTCGCACGTGTGTGATTGTTTTTCTTATATTTTTGTGTTTTTTGCTTGTTTCACATGTGTGTGTTTTTCGCTTGTTTCGCACATATGCGTGTTTTTGGCTTGTTTTGCATGTATGTGTGTTTACTGCTCGTTTTGCAGGTGTGTATGTTTTTCGCTTGTTTCGTACATGTTTTTTTTTGTATTTTTCGCTCATTTCGCACGTCTGTTTGTTTTTCGCTCGTTTTGCACGTATGTGTATGTTTTTTCTTTTTGTTTTTTCCCTCGTTTCGCACGGGGGTATGTTTTTTTCGCTCGTTTTGCACGTGCGTATTTTTCGCTCTTTTCGCACGTGTATGTTTTTTGTCATTTTTACTCTTTTTGCACGTGTGCGTGTTTTTTGTTCGTTTCGCACGTGTGTGTTTTTTTATTGTTTCGTACGTGTGTGTTTTTTTTGTGTTTTTCGCTCATTTCACCCATGTGCATTTTTCGCTTGTTTCGCACTTGTGTGGTTTTTTTATTTACTTTTTTGTGTTTTTCGCTCGTTTCACACATGTGTGTGTATTTTTTTGTTTTTCGCTCATTTCGCACATTTGTGTTTTTCGCTCGTTTCGCACGTGTGTTTTTTTAATTTTTTGTGTTTTTCGATCATTTTTACACGTGTGTTCTTTGTGTGTTTTTCGCTTGTTTCGCACGTGTGCGTGTTTTTCACTCATTTCGCACATGTGTTTATGTTTTTTGCACCTTTCGCACGCGTGTGTGTATTTTATTTTTGTGTTTTTTGCTCGTTTCGCACATGTGCATGTGTTTCTCTCGTTTTGCACGTGAGCGTATTTTTCGTTCGTTTCGCATGTGTGCGTGTTTTTGCTCATTTTACACGGGGTGTGTGGTTTTTTTGGTTTTTTCACTCGTTTCGCACGTATGTGTGTTTTTCGCTCATTTCACACGTGCATGTGGTTTTTTAGTGTTTTTCGCTCGTTTCGCACGTATGTGTATTTTTCGCTCATTTCGCACGCGTATGTGTTTTTTTTGTTTTTCGCTCGTTTCGCACGTGTATGTGTGTGTCTGTGTGTTTCTTTTGTTGTTTTTTCGCTAGTTTCACATTATGTGTTTTTCGCTCATTTCGCACGCGTATGTGTTTTTTTTGTTTTTCGCTCGTTTCGCACGTGTATGTGTGTGTCTGTGCGTTTCTTTTGTTGTTTTTTCGCTAGTTTCACATTATGTGTTTTTCGCTTGTTTCACTTGTGTTTGTTTATATTTTTCGCACGTGTGTATTTTTCTTGTATTTTTTGCTTGATTCGCAAGCGCGTGTGTTTTTCTTTTTTTTCGCTCGTTTCGCACGCGTATGTGTGTGTTGTTTTGTGTTTTTCGCTCATTTTGAATGTGTGTGTTATTCGCTCGCATCGTACTTATTTGTATCTTTCGCTCGTTTCGCACGTGTGTGTTTTTTTATTTTTTTTGCTCTTTTCACACTTGTGCGTGTTTTTTGCTCGTTTCGCACGTTTGTGTGTTTTTCGCTTGTTTCTCACGTACGTGTGTGTGTGTGTGTGTGTGTGTGTGTGTGTGTGTATGTGTGTGTGTGTGTGTGTGTTTGTTGCTCGTTTCACACATGTGTGTGTTTTTTTATTTTTTTTTTGTTTTTCGCTCATTTAGCACATTTGCATGTTTTTCGCTCGTTTCGCACGTATGTGTATTTATCGCTCGTTTCGCACGTATGTGTATTTATCGCTCGTTTCGCATGTGTGTGTGTGTTTTTCGATCGTTTCGCACGTGTGTGTTTTTTTTGTTTTTCAATCGTTTCGCATGTGTGTTTTTTTATTTATTTTTTTGTTTTTCACTCGTTCCGCATGTGTGTGTGTTATTTTTATGTTTTTCACTCGTTTCGCACGTGTGTGTTTTTTTTTTGTTTTTCGCTCATTTCGCACGTGTGTGTGTGTTTTTTTTTTCAAGTTTTTTGCTCCTTTTGTACATATGCGTGTTTTTTGCCAGTTTTCGAGCATGTGTGTGTTTTTCGATCGTTTCGCACGTGTTTGTGCTGGTTTCACATGTGTGCGTGTTTTTCGCTTGTTTTGCACATATACGTGTTTTTCGCTTGTTTCGCACGTATGTGTGTTTATTGCTCGTTTCCCAGGTGTGTATGTTTTTCGCTCGTTTAGCATGTGTGTGTGTTTTTTTTTGTGTTTTTCCTTCATTTCGCACATGTGTTTGTTTTTCACTCGTTTCGCACGGGGTCTGTGTTTTTTTTTGCTCGTGTTGCACATGTGTGTATTTTTTGCTTGTTTCGCACGTGTATGTTTTTTTTGTGAATTTTCCTCTTTTCGCACGTGTCTGTGTTTTTCGTTTGTTTCGCACGTGTGTGTTTTTTGCTTGTTTCGTACGTGTCTTTTTTTGTATTTTTCGCTCATTTCGCCCATGTGCGTTTTTCGCTCGTTTCGCACTTGTTTGTTTGTTTTTTATTTAATTATTTTTGTTTTTCACTCGTTTCACACATGTGTACGTATTTTTTTATGTTTTTTGTTCATTTCGCACGTGTGTGTGGTGTTTTAATTTTTTTTGTGTTTTTCGATCGTTTCACACGTGTGTGTTTTTGTGTGTGTTTTTTGCTTGTTTCGCACGTGTGCATGTTTTTTACTCGTTTCGCACATGTGTGTGTGTTTTGCTCCTTTCGCACGCGTGTGTGTTTTTTCATTTTTGTGTTTTTTGCTCGTTTCGCACCTGTGCGTGTTTTTCGCTCGTTTCGCACTTGAGCGTGTTTTTCGTTCGTTTCGCACGTATGCGTGTTTTTGCTCATTTCGCACGGAGTGTGTGGTTTTTTTGGTTTTATCGCTCGTTTCGCACGTATGTGTATTTTTTGCTCATTACGAACGTGTATGTGGTTTTTTTTGTATTTTTCGCTCGTTTCGCACGTGTATGTGTGTGTGTGTGTGTGTGTGTTTCTTTTGCTGTTTTTCGCTAGTTTCACATTATGTGTTTTTCGCTTGTTTCGCATGTGTTTATTTATGTTTTTCGCTCATTTCGCACGTGTGTGTATTTTTCTTGTATTTTTTGTTTGTTTTGCACGCGTGTGTGTTTTTCTTTGTTTTTTACTCTTTTCATACGGCTGTGTCTTTTTCGCTCGTTTTGCACGCATATGTGTGGGTTTTTTTGTGTTTTTCGCTCATTTTGAACGTGTGCGTGTTATTCGCTCGTTTCATACGTATTTGTATTTTTTGCTCGTTTCGCACGAGTGTGTGTATTTTTTCTGTGTTTTTCACTCGTTTCGCACGCGTGTGTGTTTTTCTGTGTTTTTCGTTCTTTTCGCACGTGTGCGTGTTTTTTGCTCGTTTTGCACGTGTGTATTTTTCGCTCATTTCGCACGTGTGCGTGTTTTTTATTTTTTTTTTTACGTTTTTTGTGTATTTTTCCCTCGTTTCGCACGTGTGGGTGTTTTTCACTTGTTTTGCATGTGTGTGTGTCTTTTTTTTGTTTGTGTTTTTCGCTCGATCCGCGCGTATGTGTGTTTTTTTCCGTTTTTCGCTCGTCCACACGTGTGTGAATTTTTTTGGTCGTTCCGCACGTGTATGTTTTTTTGTGATTTTTGCTCCTTTGCACGTGTGCGTGTTTTTCGTTTGTTTTCCACGTGTGTGTTTTTTGTGTTTTTCGCTCATTTCACCAACGTGAGTTTTTCGCTCATTTCACACTTGTGTGTCTATTTTTTATTCATTTTTTGTGTTTTTCGCTCGTTTCACACATGTGTGCGTATTTTTTTTATATTTTTCGCTCGTTTCGCACGTGTGTGTTTTTTTTATGTATTTTCGCTTATTTCGCATGTGTAAGTGTTTTTCACTCGTTTCGCACATGTGTGTGTGTTTTTTGCTGCTTTCGCACGCGTGTGTGTTTTTTCATTTTTGTGTTTTTCACTAGTTTCACACGTGTGCGTGTTTTTCGCTCGTTTCGCACGTGAGCGTGTTTTTCGTTCGTTTCGCACGTGTCCGTGTCTTTCGTTCTTTTCGCACGTGTGCGTATTTTTTGCTCTTTTCGGACGAGGGGTGTGGTTTTTTTGAGTTTTTTGATTGTTCTGCACATGTGTGTGTTTTTTTGTGTTTTTCGCATGTTTCGCACGTGTTTGTTTTTTGCTCGTTTTGTCTGTGTGTGTATGTTTGTTTTGTGTTTTTCGCTCGTTTTGCACGTGTCTTTTTCGTTCATTTTGCTCGTGTGTGTTTTTCGCTCGTTTCGCACAGGTGCGTATTTTTTGCTCGTTTCACACGTGTATCTGTTTTTTTGCTCGTTTTGAACCTGTGTGTTTTATGTTATTTGCTCTTTTCACATGTGTGCGTGTTTTTTACTCGTTTCGCACGTCTGTGTGTTTCTCGCTTGTTTCTCACGCGTGTGTGTGTTTGTCGCTCGTTACGCACGTGTGTATGTTTTTTTTATTTTTTTATTTTTCTATTTTTCACTCATTTCGCACATTTGCGTGTTTTTCGCTCGTTTCGCACGTGTGTGTTTATCGCTCGTTTCCCATGTGTGTGTGTTTTTCGATCGTTTCGCACGTGTGTGTTTTTTTGTTTTTCGGTCGTTTCGCATGTGTGTTTTTTTATTTATTTTTTATTTTTCACTCGTTCCGCATGTGTGTTTGTTTTTTTTGTGTTTTTCACTTGTTTCGCACGTGTGTATTGTTTTTTTTTGTTTTTCGCTCGTCTCGCACGTTTGTGTATTTTTTTTCGTGTTTTTCGCCAGTTTTCGCGCATGTGTGTTTTAAGATCATTTCGCACGTGTGTGATTGTTTTTTAAATTTTTTTGTGTTTTTTGCTGGTTTCACATGTGTGTGTTTTTCGCTTGTTTCGCACATATGTGTGTTTTTCGCTTGTTTCGCACGTGAGCGTATTTTTCGTTCGTGTCGCATGTGTGCGTGTTTTTGCTCATTTCACAAGGAGTGTGTGGTTTTTTTTTATCTTTTTTCGCTCGTTTCGCACATATGTGTGTTTTTCGCTCATTTTGCACGTGTATGTAGTTTTTTTGTGTTTTTCGCTTGTTTCGCACGTTTATGTGTGTGTCTGTGTCTTTCTTTTGTTGTTTTTTGCTAGTTTCATATTGTGTTTTTTTCACTTGTTTCGCATGTGTTTGTTTATGTTTTTCGATCGTTTGGCAAGTGTGTGTATTTTTTGCTTGTTTCGCACGCCTGTGTGTTTTTCTTTATTTTTCGCTCTTTACGCACGGTGGTGTATTTTTCGCTCGTTTCGCACGCGTATGTGTGTGTTTTTTGTGTTTTTCGCTCATTTTGAACGTGTGCGTGTTATTCCTTCGTTTCGTACGTATTTGTATTTTTCGCTCGTTTCGCACGAGTGTAGTGTATTTTTTCTGTGTTTTTCACTCGTTTCGCACGCGCGTGTGTTTTTCTTTGTGTTTTTCGTTCTTTTCGCACGTGTGCGTATTTTTCGCTCGTTTCGCACGTGTGTATTTTTTCTCGTTTCGCACGTGTGTGTGTTCTTTTATTTTTTTTGTTATGTTTTTGTGTATTTTCCCCTCGTCTCGCACGTGTGTGTTTTTCGCTCATTTTGCATGTGTGTGTGTGTGTGTTTGTTTTTTTATTTTGTTTGTGTTTTTCGCTTGTTTCGCACGTATGTATATTTTTTTTGTATTTTTCGCCCGTTTCACACGTGTGTCTATTTTTTTTGTGTGTTTTGTTCGTTTTGCACGTGTGCGTGTTTCTCGCTCGTTTTGCACGTGTGTGTTTTTTTGCTCATTTCGCATGGGGTGTGTGGTTTTTTTGTTTTTTTCGTTTGTTCTGAACATGTGTGTGTGTTTTTGTGTTTTTTGCTCGTTTCGCACGTGTGTGTTTTTTGCTCGTTTTGCACTTGTGTGTTTTTCGCTAATTTCACATTGTGTGTTTTTCACGTGTTTCGCATGTGTTTGTGTGTGTTTTTTATGTTTTTCGCTTGTTTCGAATGTGTGTTTGTGTTTTTCGCTCGTTTCGCACGTCTGCGTATTTTTCTTCTATTTTTTGCTCGTTTCGCACGCGTGCGTGTTTTTCTTTGTTTTTCGCACGGCTACGTGTTTTTCGCTCGTTTTGCACGTGTATGTGTGTATTTTTTTGTGTTTTTCGCTCATTTCGAACGTGTGCGTGTTATTCGCTCGTTTCGTACGTATTTGTATTTTTCGCCCGTTTCACACGAGTGTGTGCGTTTTTTCTGTGTTTTTCACTCGTTTCGCACGCGTGTGTGTTTTTCTTTGTATTTTTCGTTCTTTTCACACGTGTGCGTGTTTTTTCGCTCGTTTCGCACGTGTGAGTTTTTCGCTTGTTTTGCATGTGTGTGTGTGTTTTTTTATATTTTTTGTATTTTTCGCTCATTTTGCACGTATGTGTGTTTTTTTGTGTTTTTTACTCGCTTCACACGTGTGTGTATTTTTTTGTGTTTTTTGCTCGTTTCGCACGTGTGCATGTTTTGTTTCTCGCTCGTTTTACACGTGTCTGTGTTTTTGCTCGTTTCTCACGGGGTGTCTGGTTTTTTTGTGTTTTTCATTTGTTCTGCACATGTGTGTGTTTTTTTGTGTTTTTCGCTCGTTTCGCATGTGTTTATTTTTTGCTCGTTTCGCACGTGTGTGTTTTTCGCTCATTTCGCACTTGTGTGTTTTTCGCTCGTTTTGCATGTGTGTGTATGTGTGTTTTGTGATTTTCGCTCGTTTTGCACAGTTGCGTATTTTTTGCTTGTTTCGCACGTGTATCTGTTTTTCGCTCGTTTCGCACGTGTGTGTTTTTTTATGTTATTTGCTCTTTTCACACGTGTGCGTGTTTTTTGCTCGTTTCGCACGTCTGTGTGTTTTTCGCTTGTTTCTCACATGTGTGTGTGTGTGTGTGTGTGTGTGTGTGTGTGTGTGTGTGTTTGTCGCTCGTTTGGCATGTGTGTGTGTTTTCTTATTTTTTTTTGTGTTTTTCACTAATTTCGCACCTTTGCGTGTTTTTTGCTTGTTTTGCATGTGTGTGTGTTTATCGCTCGTTTCGCATGTGTGTGTGTGTTTTCTTCAATCGTTTCGCACGTGTGTGTTTTTTTAATTTTTCGGTCATTTCGCATGGGTTTTTTTTATTTATTTTTTTCACTCATTCCACATGTGTGTGCGTTTTTTTGTGTTTTTCACCATTTTCGCACGTGTGTGTGTTGTTTTTTGTGTGTTTTTCGCTCGTTTCGCACGTGTGTGTGTGTGTGTGTGTGTTTTTTTCGTGTTTTTCGCTCATTTTGCACGTATGCGTGTTTTTCACCAGTTTTCGCGCATGTGTGTGTTTGTCGATCGTTTCGCACGTGTGTGATTTTTTTATTCTTTTGTTATTTTGCTGGTTTCACATGTGTGTGTATTTTTCACTTGTTTCGCATATATGCGTGTTTTTCGTTTGTTTCGCACGTATGTGTGTTTATTGCTTGTTTTGCAGGTGTGTATGTTTTTCGCTAGTTTCGCACGTGTGTGTTTTTTTGTGTTTTTCGCTCATTTCGCACGTGTGTTTGTTTTTCGCTCGTTTTACACGTATGTGTATGTGTTTTTACTTTTGGGTTTTTCACTCATTTCACACGGAGGTCTGTGTTTTTTTCTTGTTTTTTCGCTCATTTTGCACGTGTGTGTTTATTTTTTATTTTTCGCTCGTTTTGAACGTGTGCGTGTTTTTCGCTCATTTCAAACGTATTTCTATTTTTTGCTCGTTTCGCACGAGTGTGTGTATTTTTCTGTGTGTTTTTCGCTTGTTTCTCACGTGTGTGTGTGTGTGTGTGTGTGTGTGTTTGTCGTTCGTTTCGCACATGTGTGTTTTTTTATTTTTGATTTTTTTGTTTTTTTCGCTCATTTCGCACATTTGCGTGTTTTTCGCTCATTTCGCACGTGTGGGTTTATCGCTCGTTTCACATGTGTCTGTGTTTTTCGATCGTTTCGCACGTGTGTGTTTTTTTCGGTCATTTCGCATGTGTTTTATTTATTTATTTTTTTCACTCATTCCACATGTGTGTGTGTTTTTTTGTGTTTTTCACCATTTTTGCACGTGTGTGTGTTGTTTTTTGTGTGTTTTTTGCTTGTTTCGCACGCGTGTGTGTGCGTGTTTTTTTTCGTGTTTTTCACTCATTTTGCACGTATGCGTGTTTTTTGCCAGTTGTCGCGCATCTGTGTTTGTTTTTTTTATTTTTTGTGTTTTTTGCTGGTTTCACACGTGTGTGTATTTTTCGCTTGTTTCGCACATATGCGTATTTTTCGTTTGTTTTGCACGTGTGTTTTTTTTTGTGTTTTTCGCTCGTTTCGCACGTGGGTATGTCTTTTTTTTTGCTGGTTTCGCACGTGAGTGGGTTTTTAACCCGTTTCACCCGTGTCTGTGTGTTATTCGCTCGTTTCGCACATTGCGTATTTTTTGTTCGTTTTGCATAGGTGCGTATTTTTCGCTCATTTCGCACGTGTCTGTTTTTTCGCTTGTTTCGCACGTGTGTTATTTTTGTGTCTTTTGCTCTTTCCGCACGTGTGCGTGTTTTTCGCTCGTTTTGTAGGTGTGTGTGTATTTTTCGCTCGTTTCGAATATGTGTGAGTGGGTTTTTAGCTTGTTTCGCACGTATGCGTGTCTTTTGCTCATTTCGCACGTGTGTGTGGTTTTTTTGTGTTTTTCGCTCGGTTCGCACATGCATTTGTGTGTCTGTGTTTCTTTTGTTGTTTTTCGCTAGTTTCAGTGTGTTTTCCGCTTGTTTCGCATGTGTTTGTGTGTGTGTTTCGCTCATTTCGTTTGTGTGTGCGTCTTTTTCGCTCGTTTCGTACGTATTTGTGTTTTTTTTGCTTGTTTCGCACGTGTGAATTTTTCATGTATTTTTCGCTCATTTCGCACACGTGTGTGTTTTGCTTTGTGTTTTTCGCTCTTTTCGCACATATGTGTGTTTTTCGCTCGTTTCATACGCGCATGTGTTTTTTTGTGTTTCGAACGTGTGCGTGTTTTTTGCTAGTTTCTCATTGCGTGTTTTTCGCTTGTTTCGCATGTGTTTGTGTCTTTTTTTATGTTTTTCAGTCGTTTTGCATGTGTGTGCGTATTTTTCGCTCGTTTCGTACGTATTTGTGTTTTTCGCTCTTTTCACACATATGCGTGTTTTTCGCTCGTTTTGCACGTATGTGTGTGTTTTTTTTGTTTTTCCCTCGTTTCGATCATGTGCGTGTTTTTCGCTCGTTTCGTACGTATTTGTATTTTTTGCTCGTTTCGTACGATTGTGTGTTTTTCTGTTTTTTCGTTCTTTTCGCACATGTGCGTGTTTCTCGCTCGTTTCGCACTTATGTATTTTTCGCTCGTTTCGCACGTGTATATTTTTCGCTCGTTTTGCATGTGTATGTGTTTTTTTATTTTATTTGTGTTTTTCGCTCATTTCTCACGTGCGTGTGTTTTTCGCTGGTTTTGCACATGTGTGTGTTTTTCACTCCTTTTGTACGTGTGTGGGTTTTTCCCTTATTTCGTGCGCGGGTATGTGTTTTTCCATTTTTGTGTTTTTCGCTTGTTTCGCACGTGTGTTTTTCGCTCGTTTCACATGTTTGTGTTTTTTTATTTTTTTTGTGTTTTTAGATCGTTTTTCACGTGTGTGTTTTTTCTCTGTGTTTTTCACTGGTTTCGCACGTGTGCGTGTTTTTCGCACTTTTCACACGCGTGTGTTTTTTCATTTTTATGTTTTTCGCTCGTTTCGCACGTGTGCGTATTTTTTGCTCGTTTCGCACGTGTGCGCATTTTTTGCTTGTTTTGTACGTGTGCATGTTTTTACTTATTTCACACGGGGGTGTGGTTTTTTTGTGTTTTCCGCTCGTTTCGAACGTGTGTGTTTTTCGCTCATTTTGCACTTGTGTGTCGTCTTTTTTTGTGTTCTTTGCTCGTTTCGCACGTGTATGTGTGTGTCTATGTGTTTTTTTGTTGTTTTTTGCTAGTTTCACATTGCGTGTTTTTTGCTTGTTTCGTATGTGTTTGTGTGTTGTTTTTTTGTTTTCGATCGTTTCGCATGTGTGTCCGTGTTTTTCGCTCGTTTCCTATATATTTGTGTTTTTCGCTCGTTTCGCACGTGTGCGTATTTTTCTTGTATTTTTCGCTCGTTTCGTATTCATGTGTGTGTTTTTCGCTCCTTTCGCACACGTGTGTGTGTGTTTTTTGCTCGTTTCGCACGAGTGCACGTTTTTCGTTCGTTTCACACGTGTGTGTTTTGCTCATTTCACATGGGGTGTGTGGTTTTTTGTGTTTTTGGCTCGTGTAGCGCGTATGTGTGTTTTTCGATCATTTCGCACGTGTGTGATTGTTTTTTTATTTTTTGTGTTTTTGTTGGTTTCACATGTGTGTGTGTTTTTCGCTTGTTTCGCACATATGCGTGTTTTTCGCTCTTTTCGCACGGTTGTGTGTTTTTCGCTCGTTTCGCTCGCGTATGTGTATGTTTTTTTTGTGTTTTTCGCTCATTTTGAACGTGTGCATGTTATTCGCTTGTTTCATACGTATTTGTATTTTTTGCTCGTTTCGCACGAATGTGTGTATTTTTCTGTGTTTTTCACTCGTTTCGCACGCGTGTGTGTTTTTCTTTGTATTTTTTGTTCTTTTCGCACGTGTGCGTGTTTTTCGCTCGTTTCGCTCGTGTGTATTTTTTGCTCGTTTCGCACGTGTGCGTGTTTTTTATTTTTTATGTTTTTTTTGTGTATTATTTTCTCGTTTCGCACGTGTGTGTTTTTCGCTCGTTTTCCATGTGTGTGTTTTTTTTATTATGTTTGTGTTTTTCTCTCGTTCCGCACGTATGCGTTTTTTTTTGTGTTTTTCGCTCGTTTCACACGTGTGTGAATTTTTTTTGCTGATTTCGCACGTGTATGTTTTTTGTGATTTTTGCTCTTTTCGCACATGTGCGTATTTTTTGTTCGTTTCGTACGTGTGTTTTTTTGTGTTTTTCGCTCATTTCACCAATGTGCGTTTTTCGCTCGTTTCACACTTGTGTGTTTGTTTTTTATTTATTTTTTTGTGTTTTTCGCTCGTTTCACACATATGTGTGTATTTTTTATATTTTTCGCTTATTTCGCACGTGTGCGTGTTTTTCACTCGTTTCGCACATGTGTGTGTGTATGTGCATGTGTGCATGTGTATTTTTTCATTTTTGTGTTTTTCGATAGTTTTGCACGTGTGCGTGTTTTTTGCTCGTTTCGCATGTGAGCGTGTTTTTCGTTTGTTTCGCACGTGTTCGTGTTTTTTGTTCTTTTCACACGTGTGCTTGTTTTTCGCTCGTTTCGCATGGGGGTGTGGTTTTTGTGTTTTTCGTTTGTTTTGCACTTGTGTGTGTTTTTTTGTGTTTTTCACTCGTTTCGCACGTGTCTTTTTTGTTCATTTTGCTCGTGTGTGTTTTTTGTTCGTTTCGCACAGGTGGGTATTTTTCGCTCGTTTCGCACGTGTATCTGTTTTTCGTTTGTTTCGCACGTGTGTGTTTTTTATGTTATTTGCTCTTTTCACACGTGTGTTTTTCGCTTGTTTCTCACGGGGGGGGTGTGTGTGTGTGTGTGTGTGTGTGTGTGTGTGTTTGTCGCTTGTTACGCACGGGTGTGTTTTTTTATTTTTTATTTTTTTCTATTTTTCGCTCATTTCGCACATTTGCGTGTTTTTTATTCATTTCGCACGTGTGGGTGTTTATCGCTCGTTTCGCACGTATGTGTGTTTATCGCTCGTTTCGCACGGGCGTGTGTTTTTTTTGTTTTTCGGTCGTTTTGCATGTGTGTTTTTTATTTATTTTTTTGTTTTTCACTCGTTCCGCATGTGTGTTTGTTTTTTTGTGTTTTTCACTCGTTTCGGACGTGTGTGTTGTTTTTTTTTGTGTTTTTCGCTCGTTTCGCACGTGTGTGTGTTTTCGTGTTTTTCGCTCATTTTGCACGTATGCGTGTTTTTCACCAGTTTTTTGCGCATGTGTGTGTTTTTTGATTGTTTTGCAGGTGTGTGATTGTTTTTTTTTTGTTTTTTTGCTGGTTTTACATGTGTGTGTGTTTTTTGCTTGTTTCGCACATATGCGTGTTTTTCGTTTGTTT
Source organism: Arachis hypogaea (assembly GCF_003086295.3). Classification (NCBI taxonomy): domain Eukaryota; kingdom Viridiplantae; phylum Streptophyta; class Magnoliopsida; order Fabales; family Fabaceae; genus Arachis; species Arachis hypogaea. The sequence goes on along the minus strand of NC_092041.1, from coordinate 104,339,867 downwards.
CGCACGTATGTGTGTTTATTGCTCGTTTTGTAGGTGTGTATGTTTTTCGCTCGTTTCGCACGTGTGTATTTTTTTGTGTTTTTCGCTCATTTCGCACGTGTGTTTGTTTTTCGCTTGTTTTGCACGTATGTGTATGTGTTTTTTCTTTTGGGTTTTTCACTCGTTTCGCACGGGGTCTGTGTTTTTTCGCTCGTTTTACACGTGTGTGTATTTTTCGCTCGTTTCACATGTGTATGTTTTTGTGATTTTTGCTCTTTTCGCACATGTGCGTGTTTTTCTTTTGTTTCGCACGTGTATGTTTATTGCTTGTTTCGTACGTGTATATTTTTTTGTGTTTTTCGCTCATTTCGCCCATTTGCGTTTTTCCCTCATTTCGCACTTGTATGTTTGTTTTTTATTTACTTTTTTGTGTTTTTCGCTCGTTTCACACATTTGTGCGTATTTTTTTGTTTTTCGCTCATTTCGCACATGTGTGTTTTTCAATCGTTTCGCACGTGTGTGTGTTTTTTAATTTTTTTGTGTTTTTCAATAGTTTTTACACGTGTGTGTTTTTTTGTGTGTTTTTTGCTTGTTTCGCACGTGTGTGTGTTTTACACTCGTTTCGCACGTGTGCATGTTTTTCGCTCGTTTCGCACGTGAGCATATTTTTTGCACGGAGTGTGTGGTTTTTTTGGTTTTTTGGGTCGTTTCGCACATATGTGTATTTTTCGCTCATTTCGCATGTGCATGTGGTTTTTTTGTGTTTTTCGCTCGTTTCGCACGTGTATGTATTTGTCTGTGTGTTTCTTTTGTTGTTTTTTGCTAGTTTCACATTGTGTGTTTTTCGCTTGTTTCGCATGTGTTTGTCTGTGTTTGTTTATGTTTTTTGCTCGTTTCGCAAGTGTGTGTATTTTTCGCTTGTTTCGCACGCGTGTGTGTTTTTCTTTTTTTCCGCTCTTTTCGCTTGGCTGTGTGTTTTTCGCTCGCGTATGTGTGTGTTTTTTTGTGTTTTTCGCTCATTTTGAATGTGTGCGTGTTATTCCCTCGTTTCGTACGTATTTGTATTTTTCGCCCGTTTCGCACGAGTGTAGTGTATTTTTCTGTGTTTTTCACTCGTTTCGCACGCTCGTCTGTGTTTTTCTTTGTGTTTTTCGTTCTTTTCGCACGTGTGCGTATTTTTTGTTTGTTTCGCACGTGTGTGTTTTTTTATTTTTTTTGTTATGTTTTTTGTGTATTTTTCCCTCATTTCGCACGTGTGTTTTTTGCTCATTTTGTATGTGTGTGTGTTTTTTTTTATTTTGTTTGTGTTTTTCGCTCGTTTCGCACGTATGTGTGTTTTTTTTGTGTTTTTCGCTTGTTTCACACGTGTGTCTATTTTTTTGTGTTTTTTGTTCGTTTCGCACGTCTGCGTGTTTTTGCTCGTTTCGCACGGGGTGTGTGGTTTTTTTGTGTTTTTCGTTTGTTCTGCACATGTGTGTGTGTTTTTTTGTGTTTTTCGCTCGTTTTGCACGTGTGTGCTTTTCTCTCGTTCTATATTGTGTGTTTTTCGCTCGTTTCGCATGTGTGTCCGTATTTTTCGCTTGTTTCGTATGTGTTTGTGTTTTTTGCTCGTTTCGCACGTGTGGGTATTTTTCTTGTATTTTTCGCTCGTTTCGCACGCGTGTGTGTTTTTCTTTGTTTTTCGCACGGCTGAGTGTTTTTCGCTCGTTTCGCACGTGTATGTGTGTATTTTTGTGTTTTTCGCTCGTTTCGAACGTGTGCATGTTATTCGCTCGTTTTGTACGTATTTGTATTTCTCGCCCGTTTTGCACGAGTGTGTGTATTTTTCTATGTTTTTCACTCGTTTCGCACACGCGTGTGTGTTTTTCGTTCTTTACGCACGTGCGCGTGTTTTTCGCTCGTTTTGCACATCAGTTTTTTTTTTAATTTTTTGTGTATTTCCCCCTTGGTTTGCACGTGTGTGTTTTTCGCTTGTTTTGCATGTTTGTATGCGTGTGTGCTTTTTTTATTTTGTTTGTGTTTTTCGCTCGTTTCGCACGTATGTGTGTTTTTTGTGTTTTTTGCTCGTTTCACATGTGTGTATTTTTGTTTGTGTTTTTTCTTCATTTCGCACGTGTGCGTATTTCTCGCTCGTTTTGCACGTGTGCATGTTTTGTTTCTCGTTCGTTTCGCACGTGTACATGTTTTTGCTCGTTTCGCACGTGGTGTGTGGTTTTTTGTGTTTTTCGTTTGATTTGCACATATGTGTGTTTTTTTGTGTTTTTCGCTTGTTTCGCACGTGTTTGTTTTTAGCTAGTTTTGCACGTGTGTGTTTTTCGCTCGTTTCGCACTTGTGTGTCTTTCGCTCGTTTTGCATGTGTGTATGTGTGTTTTGTGTTTTTTGCTCGTTTCGCACGTGTGTTTTTAGTTCATTTTGATCGAGTGTGTTTTCGCTCATTTCGCACATGTGCGTATTTTTTGCTCGTTTCGCATGTGTATCTGTTTTTCGCTCGTTTTGCACGTGTGTTTTTTTATGTTATTTGCTCTTTTCACATGTGTGCGTGTTTTTACTTGTTTCGCACGTCTATGTGTTTTTCGCTTGTTTCTCACGTGTGTGTGTGTTTGTTGCTCGTTTTGTACGTGTGTGTGTTTTTTTATTTTATTTTTTTCTGTTTTTCGCTCATTTTGCACATTTGCGTATTTTTCGCTCGTTTTGCACGCGCGCGTGTTTATCACTCGTTTTGCACGTGTGTGTGTGTGTGTTTTTCAATCGTTTTCGCACGTGTGTGTGTGTGTTTTTTTTGTTTTTCGGTCGTTTCGCATGCGTTTTTTTAGTTAATTATTTTTGTTTTTCACTCGTTCCGCATGTGTTTGTTTTTTTGTGTTTTTCACTCGTTTCGCACGTGTGTGTTATTTTTTTGTGTTTTTCGCTCGTTTTGCATGTGTGTTTTTTTCGTGTTTTTCGCTCCTTTTGCACGTATGCGTGTTTTTCGCCAGTTTTCGCGCATGTGTGTGTTTATCGATCATTTAGCACGTGTGTGATTTTTTTTATATTTTTGTGTTTTTTGCTTGTTTCACATGCGTGTGTTTTTCGCTTGTTTCGCACATATGCGTGTTTTTTGCTTGTTTCGCACGTATGTGTGTTTATTGCTCGTTTCGCAGGTGTGTATGTTTTTCGCTCGTTTCGCACGTGTGTTTTTTTGTGTTTTTCGCTCATTTCGAACGTGTGTTTGTTTTTCGCTCGTTTCGCATGTGTGCATGTTTTTGCTCATTTCACACGGGGTGTGTGGGTTTTTTTGGTTTTCTCGTTTGTTTCGCACGTATGTGTGTTTTTCGCTTATTTCACACGTGCATGTGGTTTTTTTTTGTGTTTTTCGCTCGTTTCGCACGTATGTGTGTTTTTCGCTCATTTCGCACGCGATGCGTTTTTTCGCTCGTTTCGCACGTGTATGTGTGTGTCTGTGTGCTTCTTTTGTTGTTTTTTTGCTAGTTTCACATTATGTGTTTTTCGCTTGTTTCGCATGTGTTTGTTTATATTTTTTGTTCGTTTCGCATGTGTGTGTATTTTTCTTGTATTTTTTGCTTGTTTCGCAAGCTCGTGTGTGTTTTTCTTTGTTTTTCGCTTGTTTCGCACGCGTACGTGTGTGTTGTTTTGTGTTTTTCGCTCATTTCGAATGTGTGCGTATTATTCGCTCGCATCGTACGTATTTGTATCTTTCGCTCGTTTCGCACGTGTGTGTTTTTTTATTTTTTTACTCTTTTCACACTTGTGCGTGTTTTTTGCTCGTTTCTCACGTTTATGTGTTTTTCGCTTGTTTCTCACGTGTGTGTGTGTGTGTGTGTGTGTGTGTGTGTGTGTGTGTGTGTGTGTGTGTGTTTGTATGTGTGTGTGTGTGTGTGTTTGTTGCTCGTTTCACACATGTGTGTGTTTTTTTATTTTTTTTGTTTTTCGCTCATTTAGCACATTTGCATGTTTTTCGCTCGTTTTGCACGTATGTGTGTTTATTGCTCGATCCGCATGTGTGTGTGTTTTTCGATCGTTTCGCATGTGTGTGTTTTTTTCGATCGTTTTGCACGTGTGTGTTTTTTTCAGTCGTTTCGCATGTATGTTTTTTTATTTATTTTTTTTGTTTTTCACTCGTTCCGCATGTGTGTGTGTTATTTTTGTGTTTTTCACTCGTTTCGCATGTGTGTGTTGTTTTTTTTCGCTCGTTTCGCACGTGTGTGTGTGTTTTCATGTTTTTTGCTCCTTTTGCACATATGCGTGTTTTTCGCCAGTTTTTGCGCATGTGTGTTTTTCGATCGTTTCGCACGTGTGTGATTGTTTTTTTATTTTTTTGTGTTTTTGCTGGTTTCACATGTGTGTATTTTTTTGCTTGTTTCGAACATATGCGTGTTTTTCGCTTGTTTCGCACGTATGTGTGTTTATTGCTTGTTTCGCAGGTGTGTATGTCTTACGCACGTTTCACACGTGTGTGTGTTTTTTTGTGTTTTTCCTTCATTTCGCACATGTGTTTGTTTTTCACTCGTTTCGCACGGGGTCTGTGGTTTTTTTTGTTTTTTTTCTCGTGTTGCACGTGTGTGTATTTTTTGCTCGTTTCGCACGTGTATGTTTTTTTGTGATTTTTTCTCTTTTCGCACGTGTTTGTGTTTTTCGTTCGTTTCGCACGTGTGTGTGTTTTTTGCTTGTTTCGTACGTGTCTGTTTTTTTGTGTTTTTCGCTGATTTTGCCCATGTGCGTTTTTCGCTCGTTTCTCACTTGTTTGTTTGTTTTTTATTTATTTTTTTGTGTTTTTCGCTCGTTTCACACATGTGTACGTATTTTTTTATGTTTTTTGCTCGTTTCGCACGTGTGTGTTTTTTTAATTTTGTGTTTTTCGATCGTTTCACACGTGTGTTTTTTTGTGTGTTTTTCGATCGTTTCGCACGTGTGCGTGTTTTTTACTCGTTTTGCACATGTGTGTGTGTGTGTTTTGCTCCTTTCGCACGCGTGTGTGTGTTTTTTCAGTTTTGTATTTTTTGCTCTTTTCGCACTCGTGCGTGTTTTTCGCTCGTTTTACACTTGAGCGTGTTTTTCGTTCGTTTCGCACGTATGCGTGTTTTTGCTCATTTCACACGGAGTGTGTGGTTTTTTTTGGTTTTTTCGCTCGTTTCGCACGTATGTGTATTTTTCGCTCATTTCGCACGTGTATATTCTTTTGTTGTTTTTCGCTAGTTTCACATTATGTGTTTTTCGCTTGTTTCGCATGTGTTTATTTATGTTTTTCGCTCATTTCGCACGTGTGTGTATTTTTCTTGTATTTTTCATTTGTTTTGCACGCGTGTGTGTTTTTCTTTGTTTTTTACCCTTTTCGTACGGCTGTGTGTTTTTCGCTCGTTTCACACGCGTATGTGTGGGTTTTTTGTGTTTTTCGCTCATTTCGAACGTGTGCGTGTTTTTCGCTCGTTTCATACGTATTTGTATTTTTTGCTCGTTTCGCACGAGTGTGTGTATTTTTTCTATGTTTTTCACTCGTTTCGCACGCGTGTGTGTTTTTCTTTGTATTTTTCGTTCTTTTCGCACGTGTGCGTGTTTTTTGCTCGTTTTGCAGGTGTGTATTTTTCCCTCGTTTCGCACGTGTGGGTGTTTTTTTATTTTTTTATGTTTTTTTGTTGTGGGTGTTTTTCACTTGTTTTGCATGTGTGTGTTTTTTTTACTTTATGTGTTTTTCGCTCGTTCCGTACGTATGTGTATTTTTTTGTGTTTTTTGCTCGTTTCACACGTGTGTGAATTTTTTTGGTCGTTTCGCACGTTTATGTTTTTTTTGTGATTTTTACTCTTTTTGCACGTGTGCGTGTTTTTCGTTTGTTTCGCACGTGTGTTTTTTTGTGTTTTTCGCTCATTTCACCAATGTGAGTTTTTCGCTCATTTCACACTTGTGTGTCTATTTTTTATTCATTTTTTTGTGTTTTTCACTCGTTTCACACATGTGTGCGTATTTTTTTATATTTTTCGCTCGTTTTGCACGTGTGTATTTTTTTGTGTATTTGTCGCTTATTTCGCATGTGTACGTGTTTTTCACTCGTTTCGCACATGTGTGTTTATTTTTTGCTCTTTTCGCACGCGTGTGTGTTTTTTCATTTGTGTTTTTCGCTAGTTTCGCACGTGTGCGTGTTTTTCGCTCGTTTCGTACGTGAGCGTGTTTTTCGTTTGTTTTGCACGTGTACGTGTTTTTCGTTCTTCTCGCACGTGTGCATGTTTTACGCTTGTTTCGCACGGGGGTGTCGTTTTTTTTGTGTTTTTCGTTTGTTCTGCACATGTGTGTGTTTTTTTGTGTTTTTTGCTCGTTTCGCACGTGTTTGTTTTTCGCTCGTTTCGTATGTTTGTGTATGTTTGTTTTGTGTTTTTCACTCGTTTTGCACGTGTCTTTTTTGTGATTTTTGCTCTTTTTTGCACGTGTGCGTGTTTTTCGTTCGTTTTGCATGTGTGCGTGTTTTTCGTTCGTTTTGCACGTGTGTGTTTTTTGCTTGTTTCGTACGTGGGTTTTATTGTGTTTTTCGCTCATTTCGCTCATGTGTGTTTTTCGCTCGTTTCGCACTTGTGTATTTGTTTTTTATTTACTTTTTTTGTTTTTCGCTCATTTCGCACGTGTGTGTTTTTCGCTCGTTTTGCACGTGTGTATGTTTTTTAAGTTTTTTTTGTGTTTTTCGACCGTTTTTACACGTGTGTGTTTTTTGCTTGTTTCGCACGTGTGCTTGTTTTTCACTCGTTTCGCACATGTGTTTGTGTTTTTTGCTCCTTTCGCACGTGTGCATATTTTTCGCTCGTTTCGCACGTGAGCGTATTTTTCGTTCATTTCGCATGTGTGCGTGTTTTTGCTTATTTCACACGGAGTGTGTGGTTGTTTTGGTTTTTTCGCTCGTTTCGCACGTATGTGTGTTTTTCGCTCATTTCGCACGTGTATGTGGTTTTTTGTATTTTTCGCTCGTTTCGCACGTGTATGTGTGTGTCTGTGTATTTCTTTTGTTGTTTTTTGCTAGTTTCACATTGTGTGTTTTTCGCTTGTTTTGCATGTGTTTGTATGTGTTTGTTTATGTTTTTTGCTCGTTTCGCAAGTGTGTGTATTTTTCGCTTGTTTCGCACGCGTGTGTGTTTTTCTTTGTTTTTCGCTCTTTACGCACGACTGTGTATTTTTTGCTCGTTTCGCACGCGTATGTGTGTGTTTTTTTGTGTTTTTCGCTCATTTTGAACGTGTGCGTGTTATTCCCTCGTTTCGTACGTATTTGTATTTTGCCCGTTTCGCACGAGTGTAGTGTATTTTTTCTGTGTTTTTCACTCGTTTTGCACGTGCGTGTGTGTTTTTCTTTGTGTTTTTCATTCTTTTCGCACGTGTGCGTATTTTTCGCTCGTTTCGCACGTGTGTATTTTTCGCTCGTTTCGTACGTGTGTGTATTTTTTTTGTTATGGTTTTTTGTGTATTTTCCCTCGTTTCGCACTTGTGCGTGTTTTTCGCTCATTTTGCATGTGTGTGTGTGTTTTTTCTATTTTGTTTGTGTTTTTCACTCGTTTCGCACGTATGTGTATTTTTTTGTATTTTTCGCTCGTTTCACACGTGTGTCTATTTTTTTGTGTGTTTTGTTTAAGGGTGCACAAGACCCGGTCCGGCCCGAAGACCTGGACCGGACCCGATGACTTCGGGGCTAATTTGGCCCGGCTTCGTTATGGCCCGGTCGGACCTGAGGTTTCAATAGATGGCCCCGGTTATTTATCAAATCGGGTTCAGGCCAAGCCTCGGGTCACCCGGCCCTGGCCTGTTGGACCCGTGTAGTTGTTTGTTACTTAATATTTTGTTGTTATTGGTTGGTATGCCACTATAAATTATTATTATTATGTTAATCTTGTGTTAGTTGTTAACTTTGTTTTAATTGTCTTTTGAACTTTGAATGTTTAATGTGTAATTGATATAATTATTATTATGAAATTTTAAATTATTATTGTTAGATTCTAAATTATTATTATGTGAATGTTGCAATGTTATGGAATAATTATTTTCCAAAATTTAGAGGTTCCAAAAATGTAGAATCTAATTTTTTGTGATGTCGTGATAAAGTTGATCAAGACCCGGGCTTCACCCGATCTAGACCCGGCTTAAGTGTGGCTCGAAAGTAACACGATTTCATCGGGTCTAGGGTCGGGTAAGGGTCTCATAAATAGACCCGGTCATTATTTAGGGTCGGGTTCGGGTCACGACGAACCCGGCTTCACCCGGCCCCATGTGCACCCCTAGTTTTGTTTGTTTTGCACGTGTGCGTGTTTCTCACTCGTTTCGCACGTGTGCGTTTTTTGCTCGTTTCGCACGGGGTGTGTGGCTTTTTTGTCTTTTTCGTTTTTTCTGCACATGTGTGTGTTTTTTTGTGTTTTTTACTCGTTTCGCACGTGTGTTTTTCGCTCGTTTTGCACTTGTGTGTTTTTCGCTCGTTTCACATTGTATGTTTTTCGCGTGTTTCGCATGTGTTTGTGTGTGTTTTTTATGTTTTTCGCTTGTTTCGAATGTGTGTCTGTGTTTTTCACTCGTTTCGTATGTATTTGTGTTTTTTGCTCGTTTCGCATGTGTGCGTATTTTCTTGTATTTTTTGCTTGTTTCGCACGCGTGTGTGTTTTTTCTTTGTTTTTCGCATGGCTGCGTGTTTTTCGCTCGTTTTGCACGTGTATGTGTGTATTTTTTTGTGTTTTTCGCTCGTTTCAAACGTGTGCATGTTATTCGCTCGTTTTGTACGTATTTGTATTTTTCGTCTGTTTCACACGAGTGTGTGCATTTTTTCTGTGTTTTTCACTCGTTTCGCACACGTGTGTGTGTTTTTCTTTGTATTTTTCGTTCTTTTCGCACGTGTGCATGTTTTTTCGCTCGTTTTACACGTGTGTATTTTTTGCTCGTTTCGCACGTGTGAGTTTTTCGCTCATTTTGCATGTGTGTGTGTGTGTTTTTTTTGTGTTTTTCGCTCGTTTCGCACGTATGTGTGTTTTTTTGTATTTTTCGCTCCTTTCACACGTGTGTGTATTTTTTTGTGTTTTTTGCTCGTTTCGTACGTGTGCGTGTTTCTCGCTCGTTTCGCACGTGTGCATGTTTTGTTTCTCGCTCGTTTCACACGTGTTTGTGTTTTTGCTCGTTTCGCACGGGGTGTCTCATTTTTTTGTGTTTTTCGTTTGTTCTGCACATGTGTGTGTTTTTTTTTGTGTTTTTTCGCTCGTTTTGCATGTGTGTGTATGTGTGTTTTTTTAATTATTTGCTCTTTTCAAACGTGTGCGTGTTTTTTGCTCGTTTCGCACGTCTGTGTGTTTTTCGCTTGTTTCTCACGTGTGTATGTGTGTGTGTTTGTCGCTCGTTTCGCACGTGTGTGTGCTTTTTTTTATTTTTTTTTGTGTTTTTCACTAATTTCGCACCTTTGCGTGTTGTTTGCTCGTTTCGCATGTGTGTGTGTTTATCGCTCGTTTCGCATGTGTGTGTGTGTTTTTCGATCGTTTTGCACGTGTGTACTTTTTTTATTTTTCGGTCGTTTCGCATGTGTTTTTTTTCACTCGTTCCACATGTGTGTGTTTTTTTGTGTTTTTCACCATTTTCGCACGTGTGTGTGTTGTTTTTTTGTGTGTCTTTCGCTCGTTTTGCACGTGTGTGTGTGTGTGTATTTTTTTTTGTGTTTTTCGCTCATTTTGCACGTATGCGTGTTTTTCTCCAGTTTTCGCGCATGTGTGTGTTTGTCGATTGTTTCGCACGTGTGTGATTGTTTTTTTTTATTTTTTGTTTTTTTGCTAGTTTCACATGTGTGTGTATTTTTCGCTTGTTTCGCATATATGCATATTTTTCGTTTGTTTCGCACTTATGTGTGTTTATTGCTCGTTTTGTAGGGGTGTATGTTTTTCGCTTGTTTCGCACGTGTGTTTTTTTGTGTTTTTCGCTCATTTCGCACGTGTGTTTGTTTTTCGCTCGTTTTACACATATGTGTATGTGCTTTTACTTTTGGGTTTTTCACTCATTTCGCACGGGGTCTGTGTTTTTTTCTTTTTTCGCTCGTTTTGCACGTGTGTGTTTTTTTGTGTTTTTCGCTCGTTTTGAACGTGTGCGTGTTTTTCGCTCATTTCATACGTATTTCTATTTTTTGCTCGTTACGCACGAGTGTGTGTATTTTTTTGTGTTTTGCACTCGTTTTGCACATGCGTGTGTGTTTTTTTGTGTTTTTCATTTTTTCGCACGTGTGTGCGTTTTTTATTTTTTATTATGTTTTTCTTTTGTATTTTTCCTCGTTTCGCACGTGTGTATTTTTTACTTGTTTTGCATGTGTGTGTGTGTATTTTTTTTGTTTTTATTTGTGTTTTTCGCTCGTATCGCACGTATGTGTATTTTTTGTGTTTTTCGCTCGTTTCACACGTGTGTGTATTTTTTTGCATTTTTTGCTCGTTTCGCATGTGTGCGTGTTTCTCGCTCGTTTCGCACGTGTACATGTTTTTGCTCGTTTTGCAAGGGGTGTGTGTTTTTTTTTGTGTTTTTCGCTCGTCTTGCACATGTGTTTTTTATGTGTTTTTCGCTCGTTTCGCACGTGTTTGTTTTTTGCTTGTTTCGCACGTGTGTGTATTTTTCGCTCGTTTTGCATGTGTGTATATATGTGTTTTATGTTTTTTGCTCGTTTTGCACGTGTCTTTTTTGTTCGTTTTGCTCGTGTGTGTATTTTTCGCTCGTTTCGCACAGGTGCGTATTTTTCGCTTGTTTCGCACGTGTATCTATTTTTTGCTCGTTTTGCACGTGTGTGTTTTTTCTATGTTATTTGCTCTTTTAGCACGTGTGCGTCTTTTTCGCTCGTTTCGCACGTCTGTGTGTTTTTCGCTTGTTTCTTACGTGTGTGTGTGTGTGTGTTTGTTGTTCGTTTCGCACATGTGTGTTTTTTATTTTTTGATTTTTTTTTGTGTTTTTCGCTCATTTCGCACATTTGCGTATTTTTTGCTCATTTCGCATGTGTGGGTTTATCGCTCGTTTCACATGTGTGTGTGTGTTTTTCGATCGTTTCGCACGTGTGCGTGTTTTTTTCGGTCATTTCGCATGTGTGTTTTTTATTTATTTTTTGTATTTTTCACTCGTTCCACATGTGTGTTTTTTTTGTGTTCTTCACTCGTTTTGCACGTGTGTGTGTGTTGTTTTATTTTGTGTTTTTCGCTTGTTTCGCACGCGCGCGTGTGTGTATTTTTTTCGTATTTTTCACTCATTTTGCACGTATGCGTGCTTTTCGCCAGTTGTCGCGCATGTGTGTGTTTTTTGATCGTTTTGCACATATGTGTTTGTTTTTTTTATTTTGTGTTTTTTGCTGGTTTCACACGTGTGTGTATTTTTCGCTTGTTTCGCACATATGCGTGTTTTTCGCTTGTTTCGCACGTGTGTGGTTTTTTTTGTGTTTTTCGCTCGTTTCGCACGTGGGTATGTCTTTTTTTGTTTTTTGCTGGTTTCGCACGTGTGTGTGTGTTTTTTACCCGTTTCACACGTGTGTGTTATTCGCTCGTTTTGCACAGGTGCGTATTTTTCGTTCGTTTCGCAATAGGTGCGTATTTTTCGCTCGTTTCGCACATGTCTATTTTTTCGCTTGTTTCGCACGTGTGTTATTTTTGTGTTTTTTGCTCTTTCCGCACATGTGCGTGTTTTCGCTCATTTTGTAGGGGGCGTGTGTGTTTTTCGCTTGTTTCGAATACGTGTGTATGAGGGTGATGAGCGGATAATTTATACGCTTTTTGGCATTGTTTTCATATAGTTTTTAGTAAGTTTGAGCTACTTTTAGGGATGTTTTCATTAGTTTTTATGTTAAATTCACATTTCTGGACTTTACTATGAGTTTGTGTGTTTTTCTGTGATTTCAGGTAAATTCTGACTGAAATTGAGGGATTTGAGCAAAACTCTGAAGAAGGCTAACAAAAGGACTGCTGATGCTGTTGGATTCTGACCTCCCTGCACTCGAAATGGATTTTCTGGAGCTACAGAACTCCAATTGGCGCGCTCTCAACGGCGTTGGAAAGTAGACATCCAGAGCTTTCCAGCAATATATAATAGTCCATACTTTATTCGAAGAATGACGACGTAACTTGGCGTTGAACGCCAAGTACACGCTGCTGTCTGGAGTAAAACGCCAGAAAAACGTCATGATCCGGAGTTGAACGCCCAAAACACGTCATAACCTGAAGTTTGACGCCAAGAAATGCCTCTACACGTGAATTCATCAAGCTCAGCCCAAGCACACACCAAGTGGGCCCCGGAAGTGGATTTATGCATCAATTACTTACTCATGTAAACCCTAGAAGCTAGTCTAGTATATATAGGACATTTATCTATTGTATTAGACATCTTTTGACCACTTTAAGTCTTTCATTATTCGGTCACTTGATCATGGAGAGGGCTGGCCATTCGGCCATGCCTGAACCTTTTGCTTATGTATTTTCAACGGTGGAGTTTCTGCACACCATAGATTAAGGGTGTGGAGCTCTGCTGTACCTCAAGTATTAATGAAATTCTATCTTCTTTTATTCAATTCTCTTTTATTCTTATTCCAAGATATTCATTCGTACCCAAGAACATGATGAATGTGATGAGTCAGATTACCCTCATTATCATTCTCAATTATGAACGCGAGTGATTGACAACCACTTACGTTCTACATGCAACAGAGCTTGAATGCGTATCTCTTAGATTCTCCAACAGAATCTTCGTGGTATAAGTTAGATAGTTGGCGGCATTCATCTGGATCCGGAAAGTCTAACCTTGTCTGTGGTGTTCCGAGTAGGATCCTGGGAGTCCGGAAAGTCCAACCTTGTCTGTGGTGTTCCGAGTAGGATTCCGATCATGAATGACCGTGACGTGCTTCAAACTTTAACCTGCTGGGCGTTGGTGACAGACGCAAAAGAGGGATTCTATTCCAGTAGGAGCGGGAACCAACCGGTGATTAGCCGTACTGTGACAGAGTGCGTTAGCATAGTTTTCACTGCGAGGATGGGATGTAGCCATCAGCCATGGGTGATGCCTCCAGACTGGTTAGCTGTGCGAGTGACAGCCGCACAGGTTATTTCCCCGTGAGGAATGAAAGTAGCCACAGTTGATGGTGAACCCCTATACAAAGCTTGCCATGGAAAGGAGTAAGAAGGATTGAGTAGAAGGAGTAGGAGAGCAGGCGTCCAAGAGCTCTACAGCATCTCCATCCGCTTATCTGAAATTCCTACCAATGAATCTGCATAAGTGTTCTATCCCTTTTATTATTCCTTTTTATTTATTTTGAATCTAATCAAGTATCATGTTTAATCTGCCTGACTGAGATTTGCAAGGTGACCATAGCTTGCTTCATACCAACAATCTCTGTGGATTCGACCCTTACTCACGTAAGGTTATTACTTGGACGACCCAGTACACTTGCTGGTTAGTTGAACGAGATTGTGAAGAAAATAAACAATGCCCTCAGAGTATACATCTTTTATAAATCCAATTACAAGAAAAAAGGGAATCACAATTTCGTCCACCAAGTTTTTGGCGCCGTTGCCGGGGATTGTTCGAGTATGGACAACTGACGGTTCATCTTGTTGCTCAGATTAGGTAATTTTCTTTTCAAAAATCTTTTTCAAAATTTTTCTTTTTATTTTTCGTTTTTCCAAACTATGTTTTTCAAAAAAATTAATAAAAATACAAAAAAATTAGAAAATCATAAAAATCAAAAATATTTTGTGTTTCTTGTTTGAGTCTTGTGTTAATTTTTAAGTTTGGTGTCAATTGCATGCTTTTAAAATTTTTCTTGCATTGTTTTCGAAAATCCATGCATTCATAGTGTTCTTCATGATCTTCAAGTTGTTCTTGACAGGACTTCTTGTTTGATCTTGATGATTTCTTGTTTTGTGTCTTTTGTTGTTTTTCATGTGCATTTTTGCATTCATATTTTTCATGCATTAAAGATTTCTAAGTTTGGTGTCTTGCATGTTTTCTTTGCATCAAAAATTTTTTCAAAATTATGTTCTTGATGTTCATCATGATCTTCATAGTGTTCTTGGTGTTCATCTTGACATTCATAGCATTCTTGCATGCATCTTGTGTCTTGATCCAAAATTTTCATGTTTTGGGTCATTTTTGTGTTTTTCATTCAATATTTAAAAATCAAAAATATCTTTTCCTTATTTTCCTCCAAAATTTCGAAATTTTGGGTTGACTTGGTCAAAAATTTTTAAAAATTAGTTGTTTCTTACAAGTCAAGTCAAAATTTCAATTTTAAAAATCTTATCTTTTCAAAATCTTTTTCAAAAATCATATCTTTTTCATTTTTTTTAATTTTCGAAAATTTCAAAAATATTTTTCAAAATATTTTCAAAATCTTTTTCTTATCTTTTTATCCAATTTTCGAAAAATTAGCTAACAATTAATGTGATTGGTTCAAAAATTTGAAGTTTGTTACTTTCTTGTTAAGAAAGGTTCAATCTTTAAATTCTAGAATCTTATCTTGTAGTTTCTTGTTAGTTAAGTAATTTTTAAAATTAAATCTTTTTTTCAAATATCTTTTTCAAATATATCTTTTTATCTTTTATCTTATCTTTTTCAAAAATTTTATCTTTTTCAAAATTTGATTTCAAAATATCTTATCTAACCTCCTATCTTCTTATCTTTTTCAAAATTTGATTTCAAATCTTTTTCAATCAACTAACTAACTCCTTGTTTGTTTCTTATCTTTTTCAAAACCACCTAACTACTTTTCCCTCTCTAAATTTTCGAAAATTCTCCCCCTCTTTTTCAAAAATTCTTTTTAATTGTTTTAAATTCTAATTTTAATCTCATCTCATCTTTAATTTTCGAAAATCACTAACCATTTTTTCAAATTTATTTTCGAAAATTTCTCTTCTCTTTTCTTATTCTATTTAATTATTTAATTACTAACACTTCTCTTCACCTCTCTTCATCCAAATCCGAACCTCCTCCTTCATTCTTCTACCCCTTTCTTCTTCTACTAACATAAGGGAATCTCTATATTGTGACATAGAGGATTCCTCTTTCTTTTCCTGTTTTCTTCTCTTTCTTATGAGCAGGAACAAGGATAAAGGCACTCTTGTTGAAGCTGATCCAGAACCTAAAAGGACTCTGAAGAGAAAATTAAGAGAAGCTAAATTACAACAATCCAGAGGCAACCTTTTAGAAAATTTCGAACAAGAGGAAGAGATGGCCGAAAATAATAATAATAATGTAAGGAGAATGCTTGGTGATTTCACAAAGCCAACATCCAAGTTTGATGGAAGAAGCATCTCCATTCCTGCCATTGGAGCCAATAACTTTGAGCTTAAGCCTCAACTAGTTGCATTAATGCAACAAAACTGCAAGTTTTATGGACTTCCATCTGAAGATCCTTATCAGTTTTTAACTGAATTCTTGCAAGTCTGTGATACTGTAAAGACGAATGGAGTTAATCCTGAAGTCTACAGACTCATGCTTTTCCCTTTTGCTGTAAGAGACAGAGCTAGAATATGGTTGGATTCACAACCTAAGGATAGCCTGGACTCCTGGGATAAGCTGGTCACTGCCTTCTTAGATAAATTCTTTCCTCCTCAAAAGCTGAGCAAGCTGAGAGTGGATGTTCAAACTTTCAAACAAAAAGATGGTGAATCCCTCTATGAAGCTTGGGAAAGATACAAGCAGCTGACCAAGAAATGTCCATCTGACATGTTTTCAGAATGGACCCTATTAGATATATTCTATTATGGTCTCTCTGAATTTTCGAAAATGTCACTGGACCATTCTGCAGGTGGATCTATTCACCTGAAGAAAACGCCTGAAGAGGCTCAAGAACTCATTGACATGGTTGCAAACAACCAGTTCATGTATACCTCTTAGAGGAATTCCGTGAATAATGGGGTCCCTCAGAAGAAGGGAGTTCTTGAAATTGATGCTCTGAATGCCATACTGGCTCAGAACAAAGTGTTGACTCAACAGGTCAACATGATCTCTCAAAATCTGAATGGAGTGCAACATGCATCCAACAGTACTAGAGAGGTAACTTCTGAAGAAGCTTATGATCCTGAGAACCCTGCCATGGCAGAGGTTAATTATCTGGGTGAACCATATGGAAATACCTATAACCCATCATGGAGAAATCATCCAAATTTCTCCTGGAAGGATCAACAAAAACCTCAACAAGGTTTTAACAATGGTGGACGCAATAGGCTGAATAATAGTAAGCCATATCCATCATCTTCTCAGCAACAGACAGAGAACTCTGAACAAAGTAATTCTAATTTAGCTAATATAGTCTCTGATCTGTCAAAGGCCACTTTCAGTTTCATGAATGAAACAAGATCCTCCATTAGAAATTTGGAGGCACAAGTAGGCCAGCTGAGTAAGAAAGTTATTAAAACTCCTCCCAGTATTCTCCCAAGTAATACAGAAGAGAATCCAAAAGGAGAGTGCAAGGCCATTGATTTATCAAAGTGGCCGAATGCACAAAGGAGGAGGAGGACGAAAATCCCAGTGAGGAAGACCTCCTGGGACGTTCCCCAAGCAAGAAGGAGTTTCCTATTAAGGATCCTGAGGAATCTGAGGCTCAAACAGAGACCATAGAGATTCCATTGAATCTCCTTCTGCCATTCATGAGCTCTGACTATTATTCATCCTCTGAAGAGGATGAAGATGTGACTAGTGAGCAAGTTGCTCAATATCTAGGAGCTATCATGAAACTGAATGCCAAGCTGTTTGGTAATGAGACTTTGGAAAGTAAACCTCCCTTGCTCATTAATGAATTAGAAACTTGGATTCAGGAAACTCTACCTCAAAAGAAACAAGATCCTGGCAAGTTCTTAATACCTTGCACCATTGGCACCATGAGCTTTGAAAAAGCTCTGTGTGATCTTGGGTCAGGGATAAACCTTATGCCACTCTCTGTAGTGGAGAAGCTAAGAATCATTGAGGTACAACCTGCCTTGTTCTCATTACAACTGGCAGATAAGTCAGTGAGACAAGCTCATGGGATAGTAGAGGACGTGCTTATAAAAGTTGAAGACTTTTACATCCCTGCTGATTTCCTAATCCTAGATACTAGGAAGGAAGATGATGAATGCATCATCCTAGGAAGACCTTTCCTAGCCACAGCAGAAGCTGTGATAGATGTCAACAGAGGAGAGTTAGTCCTTCAATTGAATGGGGAATACCTTGTGTTTCAAGCACATGGCAATCTCTCTGTGACAAAAGAGAGTAAGCATGAAGAGCTTCTCTCAGTTCAAGGTCAAGAAGAGCCCACACAGTCAAACTCTAAGTTTGGTGTTGTGAAGGCACAACCAAACTCTAAGTTTGGTGTTCAAACCCCATATCCAAACTCTAAGTTTGGTGTTGGGACTAGACAACATTGACTTGATTGCTCTGTGGCTCCATGAGAGCCACTGTCAAGCTATTGACATTAAAGAAGCGCTTGTTGGGAGGCAACCCAATTTTATTTATCTAATTTTATTTTATTTTGTTTCTTTGTTATTTTTGTGTTTAATTAGGTACATGATCATGAGGAGTCACGAAAAAAATCAAAAAATTAAAAACAGAGTCAAAAACAGAAGAAAAAAAATTTTCACCCTGGAGGACGCACGGGCCGGCGTTCAACGCCCAGAAGATGCATCTGGCGGGCGTTCAACGCCAGAACAGAGCATCTTCCTGGCGCTGAACGCCCAAAACAAGCTACATCCTGGCGTTTAACGCCAGGATGCGCACGCAGAGGACAATCTGGCGCTGAACGCCAGAAACAAGCTTGAAACTGGCGTTCAACGCCAGAATCAAGCATCACATGGGCGTTTAACGCCCAGATCAAGCATCACATGGGCGTTTAACGCCCAGAACATGCACCAATGGGCGTTTGAACGCCAGAATGGTGCATGAAGGCAATTTACACGCCTATAGGGTGAAGGAATGGTATTTCTTTTCACCTCAGGACCTGTGGACCCCACAGGATTCCCACCTCAGGATCTGTGGACCCCACAGGATCCCCACCTACCTTTTCTTTTAATCCTATTCACACTCTCCTAATCCAAATCTCATTCTCAATGTCACCCTTCCCAAAAACCTTCACCAATCACATCAATTTCTCTTCCCAATTACCCCATGCACCATTCACATCAACCTCCTCTTCCCCATAAACCCCACCTACCTCCATTACATTCAAATTCAATTTCCCACCCATTCCCACCCAAAATAGCCGAAACCACTTCTCTCCCTCTCTTCCACTTTCTCTTCTTCTTCTTCTTCTTCTACTCTTCTTTTCTTTTTACTCGAGGACGAGCAAATTTTAAGTTTGGTGTGGTAAAAAGCCTAGCTTTTTATTTTTCATTCACCATCAATGGCACCCAAGACCGGAGTTTCCTCAAGAAAAGGAAAAGGGAAGGCAAAAGCTTCCACTTCCGAATCATGGGAAAAGGAGAGATTCATCTCCAAGAGCCACCAAGACCACTTCTATGATGTTGTGGCAAAGAAGAGGGTGATCCCTGAGGTCCCCTTCAAGCTCAAAAAGAATGAGTATCCGGAAATCCGACATGAGATCCAAAGAAGAGGGTGGGAAGTCATAACCAACCCCATGCAACAAGTCGGATTACTGATGGTTCAAGAGTTCTATGCTAATGCATGGATCACAAGGAACCATGATCAAAGTATGAACCCGAATCCAAAGAACTATCTCACAATGGTTCGGGGGAAATACTTAGATTTCAGTCCGGAAAATGTGAGGTTGGCGTTTCATCTACCCATGATGCAAGGTGATGAACGCCCCTACACAAGGAGGGTCAACTTCAATCAAAGGTTGGACCAAGTCCTAATGGACATTTGTGTGGAAGGCGCCCAATGGAGAGTAGACTCCAAAGGCAAACCGGTCCAACTAAGAAGACTGGACCTCAAGCCTGTAGCTAGAGGATGGTTGGAGTTCATCCAAAGATCCATCATCCCTACAAGCAACCGATCTGAAGTTACTGTGGATCGGGCAATCATGATCCATAGCATCATGATTGGAGAGGAGGTAGAGGTTCATGAAGTCATAGCCAATGAACTCTACAAAATAGCTGACAAGCCTTCATACATGGCACGGCTAGCCTTCCCCCACCTCATATGCCATTTATGCTACTCAGCTGGAGTTATCATAGATGGAGATGTCTCCATTGAAGAAGACAAGCCCATCACCAAGAAAAGGATGGAGCAAACAAGGGAAGTCCCTCACGGCCCCCAAGGAGAACATGAGGAAGTTCATCAACAAATGCCTCATGGAATACACTTTCCTCCCAACAACTATTGGGAGCAACTCAGTACCTCCTTAGGAGACTTGAGCCAAAACGTGGAACAACTAAGGGTGGAACACCATGAACACACCCTCACTCTCCAAGAAATAAGAGAAGATCAAAGAGCTATGAGAGAGGAGCAACAAAGGCAAGGAAGGGACATAGAAGAGTTAAAGAACATCATTGGTCCTTCAAGAAGAAGACGCCACTAAGAGGTGGATTCATTCCTTGTTCTTTATTTTCTTTCTGTTTTCGGTTTTCAAGTGTTATGTTTATCTATGTTTTTGTGTTTCTACTTCATGATCATTAGTGTGTAAACCATGCCTTAAAGCTATGAATAAAATCCATTAGTCTTTCACCTCTCTTAAAAGAAAAATGTTTTAATTCAAAAGAACAAGAAGTACATAATTTTCGAAATTATTAGTGAATTTGATTTAATTATATTGATGTGGTGGCAATAATTTTTGTTTTCTGAATGAATGAATGAACAGTGCATATTTTTGATCTTGTTGTCTATGAGTGTTAAAATTGTTGGCTCTTGAAAGAATGATGAACAAAGAGAAATGTTATTGATGATCTGAAAAACATCATGAAATTGATTCTTGAAGCAAGAAAAAGCAGTGAAAAAAAAAAAAGTGGCGAAAATTTTAGCAAAGATCCAAGGCTTTGAGCATTAATGGATAGGAGGGCCCAAGGAAATTAAATCCAGGCCTAAGCGGCTAAATTAAGCTGTCCCTATTCATGTGCTTGTGTCATGAAGGTCCAAGTGAAAAGCTTGAGACTGAATGGTTAAAGTCGTGATCCAAAGCTAAAGAGTGTGCTTAAGAGCTCTGGACACCACTAACTGGGGACTTTAGCAAAGCTGAGTCACAATCTGAAAAGGTTCACCCAGTTATGTGTCTGTGGCATTTGTGTATCCGGTGGTAATACTGGAAGACAAAGTGCTTAGGGCCACAGCCAAGACTCATAAAGTAGCTGTGTTCAAGAATCAACATGCCTAACTAGGAAAGTCAATAACACTATCTGAAATTCTGAGTTCCTGGAGACGCCAATCACTCTAAACTACAAAGGAGAAAGTGAGATGCCAAAACTGTTCAGAAGCAAAAAGCTACAAGTCCCGCTCATCTAATTAAATTAATATTCATTGATATTTTGGACTTTATAGTATATTCTCTTCTTTTTATCCTCTTTGATTTTCAGTTGCTTGGGGACAAGCAACAATTTAAGTTTGGTGTTGTGATGAGCGGATAATTTATACGCTTTTTGGCATTGTTTTCATATAGTTTTTAGTAAGTTTGAGCTACTTTTAGGGATGTTTTCATTAGTTTTTATGTTAAATTCACATTTCTGGACTTTACTATGAGTTTGTGTGTTTTTCTGTGATTTCAGGTAAATTCTGACTGAAATTGAGGGATTTGAGCAAAACTCTGAAGAAGGCTAACAAAAGGACTGCTGATGCTGTTGGATTCTGACCTCCCTGCACTCGAAATGGATTTTCTGGAGCTACAGAACTCCAATTGGCACGCTCTCAACGGCGTTGGAAAGTAGACATCCAGAGCTTTCCAGCAATATATAATAGTCCATACTTTATTCGAAGAATGACGACGTAACTTGGCGTTGAACGCCAAGTACACGCTGCTGTCTGGAGTAAAACGCCAGAAAAACGTCATGATCCGGAGTTGAACGCCCAAAACACGTCATAACCTGAAGTTTGACGCCAAGAAATGCCTCTACACGTGAATTCATCAAGCTCAGCCCAAGCACACACCAAGTGGGCCCCGGAAGTGGATTTATGCATCAATTACTTACTCATGTAAACCCTAGAAGCTAGTCTAGTATATATAGGACATTTATCTATTGTATTAGACATCTTTTGACCACTTTAAGTCTTTCATTATTCGGTCACTTGATCATGGAGAGGGCTGGCCATTCGGCCATGCCTGAACCTTTTGCTTATGTATTTTCAACGGTGGAGTTTCTGCACACCATAGATTAAGGGTGTGGAGCTCTGCTGTACCTCAAGTATTAATGAAATTCTATCTTCTTTTATTCAATTCTCTTTTATTCTTATTCCAAGATATTCATTCGTACCCAAGAACATGATGAATGTGATGAGTCAGATTACCCTCATTATCATTCTCAATTATGAACGCGAGTGATTGACAACCACTTACGTTCTACATGCAACAGAGCTTGAATGCGTATCTCTTAGATTCTCCAACAGAATCTTCGTGGTATAAGTTAGATAGTTGGCGGCATTCATCTGGATCCGGAAAGTCCAACCTTGTCTGTGGTGTTCCGAGTAGGATCCTGGGAGTCCGGAAAGTCCAACCTTGTCTGTGGTGTTCCGAGTAGGATTCCGATCATGAATGACCGTGACGTGCTTCAAACTTTAACCTGCTGGGCGTTGGTGACAGACGCAAAAGAGGGATTCTATTCCAGTAGGAGCGGGAACCAACCGGTGATTAGCCGTACTGTGACAGAGTGCGTTAGCATAGTTTTCACTGCGAGGATGGGATGTAGCCATCAGCCATGGGTGATGCCTCCAGACTGGTTAGCTGTGCGAGTGACAGCCGCACAGGTTATTTCCCCGTGAGGAATGAAAGTAGCCACAGTTGATGGTGAACCCCTATACAAAGCTTGCCATGGAAAGGAGTAAGAAGGATTGAGTAGAAGGAGTAGGAGAGCAGGCGTCCAAGAGCTCTACAGCATCTCCATCCGCTTATCTGAAATTCCTACCAATGAATCTGCATAAGTGTTCTATCCCTTTTATTATTCCTTTTTATTTATTTTGAATCTAATCAAGTATCATGTTTAATCTGCCTGACTGAGATTTGCAAGGTGACCATAGCTTGCTTCATACCAACAATCTCTGTGGATTCGACCCTTACTCACGTAAGGTTATTACTTGGACGACCCAGTACACTTGCTGGTTAGTTGAACGAGATTGTGAAGAAAATAAACAATGCCCTCAGAGTATACATCTTTTATAAATCCAATTACAAGAAAAAAGGGAATCACAATTTCGTCCACCAGAGGGTGTTTTTCGTTCATTTCGCATGTGTGTGTGTTTTTTGCTCGTCTCTTACTTTTGTGTGTTTTCCGCTCATTTCGCACGTGTGTGTATGTTTTTTATTTTTCCTATTTTTCGCTCGTTTCGCACATGTGTGTTTCTTTATTTTTAATTTTTCCTATTTTTCGCTCGTTTCGCACGTGTCTTTTTTGCTGGTTTCACACGCGTGCGCGTTTTTTTCTCGTTTCCCATGTGTTTGTGATTTTCACTCGTTTTGCTCATGTGTGTGTGTGTGTGTGTTTTTTGTGTCTTTCGCTCGTTTTTGACGTGTGTGTTTATCGCTCGTTTCGCACGTGTGTGCGTTTTTCGCTCGTTTCGCACATGTTTGTGTTTTTTTTGTTTTTCGCTCATTTCGTACGTGTTTGTTTTTCGCTCGTTTCGCACGTGTGTGTTTTACGCTCGTTTCGCACGTGTGTGTTTTATGTTTTTCGCTCGTTTCGCACGTGTATCTATCTTTCGCTCGTTTCGTAGTGTGTGTTTTTTTTGTTATTTGCTCTTTCCGCACGTGTGCGTGTTTTACGCCTGTTTTGCACGTCTGTGTGTTTTTCGCTCGTTTCTCACGTGTGTGTGTATTTGTCGCTCGTTTCGCACGTGTGTGTTTTTTTATTTTTCTATTTTTTTGTGTTTTTGCCCATTTCGCATATTTACGTGCTTTTCGCTCATTTCGTACGTCTGTGTGTTTATTGCTCGTTTCGCATGTGTGTGTGTGTTTTTCGCTCGTTTTGCAAGTGAATGTTTTTTTTGTGTTTTTCGCTCGTTTTGTACGTGTGTGTTTTTTTGTGTATTTCGCTCGTTTCAGACGTATTTGTTTTTCTAGCATTTCGCACGTGTGTGTTTTTCGCTTGTTTCGCACGTGTTTTTTAAATTTTTGTTGTGTTTTTCACACGTGAATGTGTTTTTGCTCGTTTCACAAATGTGTATTTTTTGCTCGTTTCACACAGGTGCGTATTTTTCGCTCATTTCGCACGTGTGTGTTTTTCGCTTGTTTCGGTCGTGTGTGTTTTTGCTCATTTCACACATGTGTGTGTTTATCGCTGGTTTCGCACGCGTGCGTATTTTTTGCTCGTTTTGCATGTTGATTGAAGACCAAGTTCAAAAGGAATGTTGGAAGCCGATTAGAGTTAGAAAAGGTGTACCTGAGATCTCACACCTAGTGTTCGCGGATGACTTACTACTTTGTGCAGAAGCGACGATGGAACAAATTACAAATGTCATAAAAGTTATGGAGAGGTTCTGTAAGGCATCAGGGCTCAAAATCAACAATGACAAAATCTCTATAATCTTCTCTAAAGGAACGGATGTAGCAGTCAAAAGAGAAATTTTTTGCAAGGTTGGTTTTAGAGAGCAAAAAGAATTGGAAAAATATCTAGGAGCAATGGTAACTAACAAAAGGGCTGGAAAAGAGAATTTAAAAGATATCTTGGAAAAGGTTCAAAACAAGCTAACAGGCTGGAAACTAAATGCATCTCCTTTGTTGGGAGGCTTACTCTAGCCCACTCTGTGCTGAATCCTGTCCTAAATTATAATATGCAACATGGTAGAGTCCCAAGAGTGATTTTGTCAAGATGTGGAAAAGCTCCAAAGAAATTTTATTTGGGGTGATGACCAGAATCAAAAGAAAATGCACTTAGTCGGCTGAAAAACTCTATGTCAACCAAAACATGCAGGAGGAATGGGGTTTAGAAATCTAACCACCATGAATGATGCGTTTCTTTTGAAGGATATGTGGCAGGCCTTGGAAAATCCTAATACATTGTGGATTCGGATTCTATCCTACAAGTATTATAATGGGAGGAATTTGAATAGTAATAGCTCTTCAAACACTACAGATTATCAATTCTGGAAAGAAATCACAAAGCTTTGGCCCAAGTTCAATAATGGGACCATCCAATATGTGAGAAATGGATTGTCTACTCTATTCTGAAAGCATTAAATGGATTGAAGGGGAAGCTCCTCTCATAGAATCAGCTTGTGACCTAGTTAATATAGACACTGAAAGTTTGGTGTGGGAATGGACCAATAGAGAAGGAATGTGACATAGAGAAACTTACTAACAATTTACCCCAAGATAAAGTGGATAAGATTCTTAAAATTAACCCTCACAGAGCTAAGAACAAGGACGATAGAAGAGGGTGGAGACACTCCCAAGGTGGAGACTTCTCTATTAATGCAACATACAAAGCTCTATCAAACTGGCCTAAATGGAAAAAATCGACCTGGACAAACATTTGGAGTTGGAAGGTACCACAAAGAACAAAAGTTTTTTTATGGACAGCCATGCACAGAAGAATCATGACCAACCAGAGAAAAGTTAGAATTTTCGGGGGTAATGAAATTTGTCAATTTTGTAATAGGGATACTGAAGATGTACTACATGTGCTTAAAAATTGTCCTAAAGCCTCAACTATTTGGTGTAAACTTATTAATACCAAGTTCATTCCTCAATTTTTTCAACTTAATTGGGAGCAACGGATAGAAACTAACCTCAAGAAACAATAGAGTGCGGACATTGAGTTGAACTGGAAAGACATTTTTACTACTACATGTTGGAGATTATGGCACTGGAGGAACAAGGAATTAAATAATAATCAATATCAAAGACCACCTCAACCACACAATGAGATCATCAAACAGGTTAAGAAAATACATGAGGCTTTGAGAAGAGCTTACCAAGTGGAGAAGCAAGGAGCAAAAATGAAGAGGAACATCTGTTGGAACCCACCCCCCAATGGGTGGGTCAAGTTGAACATGGACGAGTCGGCGGTGAGAACTCCTCTAGCAAGTGGATACGGTGGCCTCCTGCGAACGAAAGAAAGAAGATGGATTGCGGGTTTTACTTGCAAAATTGGGGGAGGATCAGCATTTGATGCAGAGTTTTGGAGTGTATACAAGGGTTTGAGTTTGGCTTGGACTATGAGTTTTCGTAGAATTATTGCAGAGATTGATTTTGCGATAGTGGTGAGTCTCTTAAATGGGGGGAAGAATTTGGGGAGACACCCTGACCCCATAATCAAGAAAGTGAATGAACTGAGGAAAAGAGAGTGGAATATAATTTTTGTACAGATTTATAGTAAAGGAAATAGGAGTGTTGATTACCTAGCTAGATTAAGTATGAATTCAGAAATTGACTATGTTTTTTGGAGTTTACCTTTTCCTAAACTTCTCAGTATTCTCACAGATGATGAAAGAGAAGTCACTACCCTGTTTAGTTTATATGTAGTTTCTCTTTTATTGGACTTTAGCCTTGTATAATACAAAAAAAAAAGATAAAAATGTTTAGCTCGTAATAAATTAAAATAAAAACTTTTGTATAAATCAAATATTTAATACCTGTAAGAAAAATTCAAAGCTTATTAAAATAAGTGCAAATTAATTTTTTATTGGGTGAAAATAGTATTTTTTATGATAATAGATCGTAAAAGTGTTAATATTAAATGTGACATTGTTTGATTTAAAATATAGAAATCAAATCTTCTCATTTTTTTTGGAGCAAAATTCAGGCTCTCTGATTTATAAAGTTTAAACAAAAAATTATAACAAACAAAACAAATTCACTGATTTGATATTAAAAAATTTTCAAAAATTTTCTTGCAAAGTAATCCGATCTACCAATTACACATTCTCATAAAAAAAATAAAAAAATTATATACAAAACCAATAGAATTGGACTGTATACACTCTTCGTCTAAAATAAAAAAAAATGTAGTATTAAAAAATGGTGATCCTGACTAACAAATTACCTTTTCAAATATAAATTATTTATATAAAATATAATAATAAAAAATTGAGATTTGTTGAATTAACTATTTATTTTGTTTTTTTTTTTAAATTTGAATGCATAAATTTACTGGCAAACTCTTAGGGTGTTAGCATAGTTGGTAGAACCGAACCGATAATTAAATCTATCAGAATATTAATTTATTGATTTATTAATTTAACTGAAGAGTTACTGGTTGAACTGATAAAATCAGTCCTACATAAATAAAAAATATAAAATAGTCTAAAACCTAAAATTAAAATTTAAAAAATATATATATCTTCACTAATATTTTAAAAACAATCAAGTTTCAACAAATTATAATCTAGTTATTATTAATAAATATATAAGATTCTAGTATTTCTTCATAATAAATATTTTTTTAATTTTATTTTTATATTAAAATAAATATTTTTTATTTTAATAACTAATTAATTAATTTATATATATTATATTATTATATATTATATGTATGTATTAAAAAATAATATTAATAAATATCATATAAACATAAAAAAATAATTATATTGTAACTAATAAAATATTTAATATTTTTTATTTATACATATTTAATTACATTTACATTAATAATTATGAATAATAAAAAATATAATTAATTTAATATAAATGAGTATAAAATTAAAATAATATCTAAAACATTATTATACATTTTTACTATATAATTAATAATTAACATTTAAAATAATAAAGAATAATATAGTTTAGTGGCAAGGAGAGCGTACAGCACAAAAAAGACACAAGTTTAAACTACATCTTCACCAATTTTAAATTTTTTTCGAATGATTCAGTTGAACCAATTTTGAACAGTTTTCACCAATTTTAACCGATTCTATAAGTGATTTAAAAATTAAACAGTCAGTTCAGTCCAATTCTTATCACTATGGCTGTTAACAGTAATCTATGGACTATCATTAGTGTAGACAACCAATATAAAATGGTGTATCATACGGTGTCTATATATATTTATCTAACTTATTAAAAAAAATAAAAATTAATATTTAAATTAAAAAATATAAAAGTAAATAAATTTGCCAAATAAAATAGGTAAATATGATGATATCTATCACATTATACTTAATTTACTAAAAAAATAAATAAATAATATTTAATAAATTTTAAATAATTTATTTTTTATTTTAAATATTTTATTTTTTATTTTAAAAGATAAATTAGACCATTTTTTTTTTATGGATATTACAACAAAGACAGCGTGCAATTCACCAATAAAATATTGCCTTGGCAGGGTTAAAAATTAAAATGCTCCAGTACCAGTAGTACCAAAACAAAACAACCGCTACACATTACGCCGCAATTAACACTGGAATAGCGAAGAAACTATTCTTCTTCTTCTTCGCGATCCCTTCAATGGCTTCGGGGCTTCAAAAGATTCTCACAAGATCAACAGCCAACACGAGATTCCTCGCCACTTCCCTCCAACGCGTTTCGCAAGTTCCCCCATTGAAACCCTCAGAACCGCAAACCCCTTCTATTCAACTCCCTTTCCCACCAATTCATCCGATTCCAGAAACGGAGTACTTTACCGCTTCTTGTTCCCCCGTGATTTTCCCTAGCTTCCCGTTTGGGTTTTTCTTAAATCCCATTCCCTCAATTGGGACTCCCTCGCCTGCGGATTCGCATGGTGGCTGTGGTGACGATGATTCAGGCAAGCTTTGGGCCGATAGTGTGAAGAAGAAGAGGAAGCGGAAGATGAACAAGCACAAGTACAAGAAGCTCAGGAAACGGATGAGGAGACAGACTTAGGGGAGGTGAGTCTGATTTTATTTTATTTTATTAATTTTGGGTAATGAGATTAGAAAATGCATTGAATATTTGAACTTGATGAATCGTTTTTTAGCTTGTTAGAAATCTGTCACAACTCACAATGTTTTTCGTTGAAGTTTGATTTTTGTTTCATAGTTTTTGAGACGAGTCTCTTCCTTTCTAACCTGGTTGTTGGGGAATAAAGTATGTTCGAAGTTGAAAGAAATGTTTAGCAATTTGCCCTAGAATTTAGACATAGTTTATGATAGGATGTAATGTCACTCTTTGATCTAGCAAACCCTCATAGGGAATGGGATATAGGGTAATTATTATGTTTAGTGTTGCATTGGATAAGGTAAGAGGACAGGGGTGTGTGCGTGAAAATTTATTTGTGTGATGTATTATTACACATGGAGTTTCAACATGGAATTATAAAAGCAAACACATTATGAGAACCAAGTATATGTCAATTTCTTCATGTGAGGTCTCAGATATCTTTTCTTCACTTTTTGACTTGCATTTGAGAAACTTGTATTATTAGTAAGTGGAAAATAGTACTTTATGATGGTGGTTCTTTTACCTAATAATGCTGGCCAGCTTTTGCACGTGGCATTGATCATACTGGGTTGTTACCACACTTGAACGAAGCTCTTTAAAGAGGATAAAAGATTTGGTTCATAGGATGGTAGTCTAGGAAAGTGTATGAGGTTCTTTTAATTGCATATTGTTCCATGATTTGTGAAGTTTTACTCTTTAGTTCTGTTCAGAAAGTGTTTCCTACCGGAAGTTATCATGTATGAACAATGGTTCTCTCTCCTTTATTTTCCTTTTTCCTTGTAATGAGTTGTTTCAAATAAGTTGATACACAAGAAAAATAATTAAGTGCAACAAATTAAATCCAATGATCCTGCCTTTTATGTTATATGTAAACAGTTGCTTTATACTCTTCAAATTAGCACTATTCCCTTATATTAGAATCTTTAGGAATTTTATGCCTAATAATTTTGTTTGTTTTCTTTTCCTTATCTCCACTAAGTACATGCTATGTGCTAATAATATCAACCTAAAAATTTAGCTTAAACTCTTATTGAAGTCTCAGCTTTGTTTCTTCATGAAATGTATACTATTGACAATCTCGATTAGGAATACTTAACTATATCTTTGAAATCAAGAGAAAGCAAATAAGCATGTTAAATACTGCTCTTGAACAATTATTGTGAACTCTAATTTATGAAGTTGGTTTCTTTTGAACAAATTCAAGCATAAAATAGGATTTCAAAATCAGACAATACTTATTAGTTTAACTATTTAATTAAAATATGTCTATCTGTGTTTGAAGAATTTTGCAGACAGATGAAATAAGTATCTTTGGAAGGAGAAAAAGTAGATAATCGGGTTAGGAATTTTGTCTCTAGGGTTCTGCGTAACATGCAACACCTAGAATACAATTACATAGACAGAAGTCAAGAGATGCTTTAAAAGAAATTCTTTAATATTTGACCATTTGTAACATGGATTCCTAGCATGATCACTGATGCAGCTAAGAGGTTAGTTGCTGAAGTTTGCTGACTGTTGCTAAGTAAAATTGTCAGCATATGCAAGGATGTTCACTATATTTAATTTGACAAGGTACAAAGGCCAACATAAATAGTAAAACAGTGTCAGCTTACCAAACGATGCTGCATAAAATAGAGGGATGCTAGTGCACAGAGCTCTCACTTGGTAGGGTTTGGAGAGGGAAGATACTCACACTCTTACTCATGGAAGCATAGAATTTGTTTATGGGATCTGAACCTGTGACCAGCACATAATGCAAAGATTGTTGTTGCATAGATGCATAAAATATCATAGCTATGGCAGCCTATTTCATATGGTTTCACTTGTTGGAGTCTACCCATTTTCCCATTAGGAGAGAGACTGTTCTAAGGATTTGCATCATGACCAGGTAAGTATATGATATTAACCTTCCTCTTGCAGTGTTGCACTAAGGCTCCCCCACACATACCAGCTGTAGGCTTGAAAAAAGTGAAGCAAATTTTTGGAGGTTTTTGTGATTTTTGATCCTAGTTTTTCTTACAAGTAGAAAGAAAACTCTACATTTACCAGATTCTTTGCCTCATCATAACAAGCTTTTTCTGGTGCATTAACTGTCCTTTTCTGCGACAGATATTTAGTTATGATTGGTCAAGTAAACAATTAGTATCTGGCTTTAATGCTTGGTGTGGATGATTTTATTTATCTCTTTATTCTATTCTATTCTATTTATTTATTTTTTTTTTTGATAGAAAAGACATCCTCACATTCAAATAGCATAGGTACAAAAGAAATGGCTGTTTCCTAAATGGGTAAACCCTATAACGTACAATACCAGTCCCTTTGAATATCACATAGACAATCTTATCCCAAATTTAACCAATTAATCATTAGTTGAAAAGAAATCACAATAACCCCAGAATTCCTTTCCAATCATATATACTAAAGTTCTAAAAAGACTATGGACTACCACAGTATCTTAGCTTCTTTATACGAGCCAAAGACTCTGAATTTAGTGAGTACATAAGTTCATAGGGAAAACCCATGACTTTCCATACCAAAAATCCTAGTCCTGAAGAGTTTTGAGTAGTATCCTACAGAGGGTGTTCAAATTCTCTCTAGCAGCTTCTTTATGCTGGTTGTCTCTGCGGTTCAGTTGTTGCCAACATATGATGAAGATACAGTATTCTCAAAGATGTTGTTTCCCTTTACCTATCTCGGTTAACTATTTTCAATTCCAGAAAATGACTAATACAGTTTCTTTTTCATTTTTTTAAGGTATGTTTTTATCCCTAATATTTGCAAGAAGTTTCAAAGTTACTCCTAACATTTTTCCAATTTCAACCCCAATATTTGGAATAAGTTTAATTATATTTGTATGTGTTAATTATGTCTGTTAATATGGTTTAAAATTGACCTCAATTTTAAAATTTATAATCATTTTTGTACATAATTGTATGGTTTATGTTACAAAATTAACTTGATTGAACTATGATTAATAGATAGCGTTAACACATAGAAATAGAATTGAAACATATATCAAACGTCAAGTGTAAAATTTATATAAAATTAAATGTTAGGGTATTTTTAAAACTTCTTGCACACGTTAGGTACAAAAAATATATTTTACCATTTTTTTAATAATCTAGCTGGGAAAGATTGGTGTTTTATGATTGTTTCTCATTTTTGTAATCACAAAAATTAAATAAAATATTGCTATTTTCCCTCCTAGGATATGGTTGTATAGAGTACAGGTTGATATTTGTGATTTTTCTTTTCTTCTTATAATTAAATAGTGAGTGAGGTAAATATCATATATATATACAAGAAAAAATTAGAAATTATTTTTCTGATACAAATTTCAAGCTGTTTTGTAGCTCAATAATTTTTCTGCTTTCTCTCCTACAAAATTTACAGTTGTCTTATACCCTAGAGTAGACCAACAACCTTGGGCGTTGCAATTGCATATGTTTATGAATTAAAGAAACTTTGAAATAGATATATAAATTCTGTTGGTTTTAAGTTAGTATAATCTGTTTTGGTGTCTCTACCAACTTGCGGCCAAATATACATTAAGATGGAGAAACAAAAAGGAAGGTGGAAAAATGGGTCTTCATTGATAAACTGCCATGGTGAATAATTTTAATACTAAAGTGAAGTGAAGAAAAACGGCTATAAAAGCTGATTCTTGTTGGGTATTCTTGCAGAAGCAAACCTCAATAGTAGTACTAGTATAATCAAGTCTCTTGCTTTAAAATAGATTGGTTAATGCTTTTTATTTAACTGGGTATTAATCGAGTCTATTCCAATTAATCAATAGTTTCTCTTTGCTTTATTTATATATCTCACATTTTCAAGTTTCTCTTGTTATCATAATATTTGAAAAACCGGCGTCTGTTTTTTCTGTTTCTTTCCCATTTGACCGGAAGATTGATGGATGATTACTTATTTTATAAAATATTCGGATCCTTAAATTCAGAATAAACATGGCCCTATAATGCTGGCATCTCTGCCATTGGCCGTATCTATATGAGGAGCATTGCTTCAAGCATTGATTTTATGGTTCAGCCATTTTTTCTTTTGTCCTATATTCTCAAGTGTTTCATTGTTCCAATTTGTTGAGCTAGTCTTTTCCTGTATAGTGTAAAATATATATCATTCTTACTACATGTGAAAGATTTCTTATCATGAATGTGATTATGTTGAGGATATGATGTAGTCCATATGCTTCACCTTAATTTGACCCTATTCATTGTGGAATTATTATGTGCAGGTAACACCATTTTCGCAGCTGGGCCACCCTAGTTCTATAACTCCCATTTTGATTGGCCAATTCAAATAAAATTTTGTTTGGAGCTTATCAACACCTTGCTACTTACCGCTTCCCTGAATTATTGGGGGGGGGGCACCTCCATTTTGAATATTTTGGTCCAGGAATTTGTATCATCTGCTTAAATGTTTTCCCCTTATGTTAGTGCATTGAATCTTTGCGTTTGCCTTTTATGTATCTTTTTTTTTTCTTTTAAAGAGGGAAGATTAGACATGATGGGAGGCATTACCCACGTTAACACTGCCACCTGTTCTTTTCAATTGCTTCTAACCATCAATTTAATGGTGCATCACCCAATGTTATTGTAATTACGTAAATGGGTGGGCTCTTTCTGCTGTGATTTATTGCATTTACTGTATGCTTGATTGGGGAGCAAAAACAAGGTAGAAATTTTACCTCATTTTATGTTTACCCTCAACTGAACATACCCTTAGCATTAAAAATATAGCTTCAGCTTAGATATAAGCTGTAGAAGTGATGGAAAGCATTTTCTTAAACAAAGACAGCTAGAAGATATAGCTAAGAAGAAACCAAACATTGCCCTTACTCTCTGTCCTTATTATTCTCTGATTAAAGATTTTAATAATTTTTTGGTGTCTAATTAAAGATTTTAATATGTTATATCGGTGGTTATTTCCTACCACAATATGATGGTTAGCGACTTAGCATTTGTCGTCTTAGCTTGATTCCTGGCTTAGTCCCGGCAATCAGGGTCCACAGAGTGATTGACATGATTATGGATCATATCTTTACTTTTGGGAAATTTTTACCAAATGGCCCTGGCTGGAAATCCCACATACCATATGATATGCCGATGCATGATTGGTTAAAATGGTAAATATTCTTTTCAATCATTGGTTTAAGATTGGAGTAACTGATGCTGGAAGAGTTATGTTCTCTCTAAGATCATCAATAGTGAAGCCGAATTGTGTTTTTAGGGAATAATGATGAGCATTGGTATCATCTTCTTGGGATTTTCCTTTCTGAGTTTTGCTTTTGCATGTTGATGAAGCTGACGCGTTTGATGAGCTCGAAATGAGGGCGCTGCCTAAGGATCACAAAATCTAAACTGGTTCTGTTGCATTCCTTTGTCCAATTATGATTATGATCTTACCAACCTTTGACCAAATAGACACTTGGATTTGTAATTCCATCGTTGGAAAAGATATGTACATATTTTTTTTCAGAATCCTTTTTGTAATCTAGGATAGGATGGTTTCACAAATAGTTCATTTCAATGATGTATTTTCAAGGGTTAATATAGTCTTAACATGACGAATGAGTTAAATTGAAAAATCGGACACTTCAAGATGATGACATAAAAAATGAAGATATTGAAGAATTTGAGTTTTAGTCTATTTAAAAAATGACGATACGATTCTTTGATTGTCTGTGTGTTACGTTGCATTAATATTAGTTTTGGTATATCATTTTTTTTAACCAGTGTACCAACTAGAATTTGTTACCAAAATGTCATTATTTTTCAAACTATTTATTTAAGTATCACCGTTTTGCCATGTCACACTGGCTAAAGCGGGATGCGCCCGTTGGAGAAATGCTTTTACGTTCTCTGTCTTTCTGAATGAAGACGTTTAACCAATAAGAGTCTTCTTCGTTAAAGGCGATGAAGAAAATATTGTCTTTACGCTAAGCGCAAATGTGCCTTTGTTGACATATCAAGTTAAAAAATATTGTTGATTTATATAATATATATAATTAATAATTAATTAATGTAAATATAAATATAATATAATGTTGCACCTTCTCCATCCTTCTCAGCATCAAGGACTTGAGAAAGGTGCATGAGAATCGTCGTAAGCTTGACATTTTTCATCTTTAGAAGCTCTTTAAAGTACTTTTATTGATGAATGTAGAATTGTAGATGTTCTTTTTCAGAGTATGACATGAAGTCTTAAAATAAACTTGAGGTCTCCCATCATATATATATATATATATATATATATATATATATATATATATATATATATATATAAAATAGGATTTAACCTTTGGTACTTACTTAATTATTCAATTAAGTCAAATTAATTTTCTCCCATCATATTTATTTCAACATGAACAAACTCCATTATCTTTTAACGAATAAAACTAACATAAAAATTGTATTATCTAATCAAAATAAATCTCATTGTTTAATAATTAAATTTTTACAGAAATTAAACTATCTTGCCGAAAAATCGTTTGAGGTTTATTTGAGTTACTACTCTAAAAATTTATTAAAAAATTTTATAATTAGTGTTTATTTAGGTGTCATTAAATTGATAAAAAAAGATTTTGATAGATTTTTTTTATTTTTTAACGTGTTTAGTAAATTTCTAGTAATAAAAATAAAATCACTAAAAAAATAAAAAATATATTTTTTAAAAAATTATCATTTACATTTTTTTAAAAAAATTTCTTAAATTTTATTTCACATAATAAATAAATAAAAAATATTTTTATATTATTATATACAAACATAATTAATAAATAAAATTTTTTTTTATATAAAATATCTAAACATAAAATTATTTTTATTTTTCTATAAAATTTAAAAAAATAACAAAATTTTTTTTAAAAGCTTACCAAATAAAGCATTAACCCGTAGCATTTCCTTTGTCTAATACACACACGTAATCAAGTTATAATTCCGTTTGATAACAATAATAACTGGACGTAGCCCCGTAATAGTTATTATTATTGATAGCACATTTCGAAAGGGGAGATGTCCCAATCATGCAAATTAATCATGAATGTACCAAAAAAATAAGAAATAAAAAAATGAATGATCAATGAAACCAGCTTAGAAGCTAAAAGAAGGGGTTGCAGAAAAGAAAAACACGCAGGCAACACAAAGAGCTCACTTTCACTATCACCACCACCTTTCCTTCCCAAAAGAAAAAATAAATAAATAAATAATTAAAAAGAAAGAAGAAAAGAAAAAGAAAAAGTAGTAGTAGAAGAAGAAAGATCTGAAGTTCTGAACCAATTCACTCCTAATTAGAAAAACCCAGAGAGAGGAGGGTGTCATTGTTTTTGTTATGGGGGGAGTGACGTCATCAATGGCGGCGAAGTTCGCGTTCTTCCCGCCAAGTCCGCCGTCGTACAAGCTGGTACGGGACGAGATGACGGGGCTGCTGCTGCTCACGCCGTTCCCACACCGTGAGAACGTCGAGGTGCTGAAGCTGCCGACGCGCCGGGGAACGGAGATAGTGGCGGTTTACATTCGGCATCCAATGGCCACGTCCACAGTCCTGTACTCCCATGGAAACGCCGCCGATCTCGGCCAGATGTACGAGCTCTTCATCGAGCTCAGCATCCACCTTCGTGTTAACCTCATGGGGTCCTCTCTCTCTCTCTCTCTCTCTCTCTCTCTCTCTCTCTCTCTCTGTGTTGAATTCACTGCTTTTTGGTGCTTTGCTCTCATGTTTTCTGGTGGTTGAGTTTCTGTCAAGTTGGCTTTGAAAGAGGAAGAAACTGATGATCATATCTGTTATTTTGAAGAATTTTCTTGGTTCAGTAATATTCATGGAGTAATTTTTACTTTTAGCTTTCACATATTCATAAGCACATTTTACAATGAAACATTGATACTATAGGTTTGTTATTTAACTATTCTAGCAAACAATTCTACAATAAATTCTTAAGTCTGGGTTTCTTTCTTAGTGTGCAAATGACCAGAATGACAGATATCATGAACCAAGTCTGTAAATACTAAAAATGTAGTTGCATTTAATATCTCGTGGATGTATCTCCTTAATACTTTCCCTATTTAGTAAATAGAGCTCGGGAGAATGATCAGAGTGATGCATTTTGGAGGTTTTTGTGGGTTCTACGTCTGTTGAGTGGAATCAATGAATGGTAATTCGGACTCCTTGGGGATGATTGTTGTCTGTGTTTCAGCTAAAAAGTCTTTGTGTAGTGTTCTGGTATGAGTGATGCATATTTGAGTTTGATTTATAAACTGAAGGACTAAATTGGGAGACGTGAAAGTTGTGATCAGTTGGGGATATTCCTGAATGAGTTGTGTTGTTTGATTTTCATGTTACCAGGGTTTGTAGGTGTAATGATACTAATTTGTGAACCCTTTTTGCATAATCTTTCTAGTGCATGTTATCTTTGAATATATGGGAATCTAGCTTCAGTGTGGTTGGTGTGTTCAGAATTGCAGTAACCTTTAGTACTGCAGCGCTGTTAAGGTGTGCCTCTACAATTGTGTTTGAAGCTCATGAACTTGGAGCAAAATCAGCAATAACTTATTCTTGCTGGCTGAAATCTATCTGACTTGTTAAATATCCACTTTGGATTAAAATCACAGAAATATGGACTACTTTGTGTCTAATGCATTGCTTAGAATTTAATTGGAGCTCAATTTGAAAGAAAAAAAGTTTTAAGATGGTGGTGATTCTTATAATTACTATATAATTTTATGTAGGTACGACTATTCTGGATATGGACAGTCATCTGGGAAGGTTGGTATTATTTTTCAAGAATACGAAATGCTTGTCTAATTTGTGTTCTGCATAACTATGGGCGTGACATGATGATAGAACTAAACTCATCTACTTAGGAGCATTATTTTTCCTGAACTGCAGCCAAGTGAGCAGAATACATATTCCGATATTGAGGCTGCATACAAGTGTCTACAAGAAAGCTATGGCACCAAGCAGGAAGATATAATCCTTTATGGACAATCTGTTGGCAGTGGCCCTAGTTTGGATCTTGCAGCTAGGTTGCCTCAATTAAGAGCCGTTGTTCTGCATAGTCCCATACTTTCTGGCTTAAGGGTCATGTATCCGGTCAAGCACACATACTGGTTCGACATATATAAGGTAGTATATATTTTTCTATTTCTAATCATTTCCTCATTCATACTCCTTGATCTAATTTGACGCTCTTTGAGTTGTGTTCTGCAGAATATCGACAAAATTCCACTAGTTAATTGTCCTGTTCTCATAATCCATGTAAGTATGCTTCAAACAAATTCTTTGTGCTATATAACTGCATCTGTTATTTAGTTTTATGTGCTTAGCTTCGTGACTATTTTCATTCTTTTGACATTTTTGTTTTCTTAGCTTACTGATATGCTTTTGGTACATCTGTTTCCTTATGCACAGATTTCTGTTAGTGCCAGATATTCAAAATAGAAATTAAATGGTTTCTATATTTTAAGTCTAGAACAATAAATGATAAAGAAAAGAATGTTCTATATAAGGGAAACTAGAAGAAGCGCAATGGAAAAACACAAGGAAAAGAAGGGAGAAGTGTATAATACTGGGGAAAAGTATAATTGTAGGCATAGCCTTTTGGAAGAAATGTGGCTACCTAATGATCTACTGATCACAGGGTCACAGGTTCTAGTTGTTGATACAGAATCAGCATCTTGACTCACAGGCAAACAGCTGTGTCCATCTAACACTCTAAACCTCAGCTTCTTGAAATCTCGCATACTATGTATGTATATTTCTTGTCTGTGGAAAGGGGCTCCATGCATACTTTAGTGTGATTGTGTCTATGCTGCAACAGGCGATGAGATATTCATTTAGAGAATCTCCGTTTACATTATCTCTCATGATTGAAACATATGCAACATTGTACAGATTTCAGTGTTTCTACTATAAATGAAAGACCTTAGTCTTCTCTATTAACTAGTAAATCTCATCTTTCAGTTTTTTTTGCAACACTTGCTACTGCATTGTTTACCAAAAATGGATAAGCTGAGATCAATACATAAATTCCACTATTCCAGTATTAGATTTTGAAATGTGTTGTCCTACACTAAGGTAGCATTTGAACGTTGAATAACAGATAACTCATTGACACATTCAAGGAAATCAACATTTTTCCTTTCCTTTTCCTTAATCAGACACTTGAGGATGTAAAAAACTTATCCATTTCAATGTTTGTTCCTTACAAATATTTATTTAATGATGAATTTGATTAATATCTTTTGATTGCAGCTACCCATGGTTTTGTTTTTCATTGTGTGCAGGGTACTGCAGATGAAGTTGTTGATTGCTCCCATGGTAAGCAACTCTGGGAACTGTGTAAAGAGAAGTATGAACCACTGTGGCTCAATGGAGGTAACCACTGCGATTTGGAGCTATTTCCTGAGTATATTAAGCATCTGAAGAAGTTCATAACAACAGTGGAGAAGTCCACATCCCAACGATTCTCTTTCCGAAGCACAACAGATAAGTTCGAGCAGCCTCGAAAGAGTACAGATATTTTCGAAGTAACTAGAAAGAGCACTGATTGCAGAGAAAAGCCAAGGAAGAGCACAGACAGGCCTGAGAAACTGAAAAATTTGTCCAGTAATGCTGACATGTTGGAGAAATTGAGAATGTCTTTTGATCGGAAGGATAGGTCCCGGAGGAGTGTAGATTGCCATGAGAAGTCTCGAAAGAGCATCGAACATCAATTGGAAAAGGCAAGAAAAAGTGTTGATCGGCTAGACAGAATAAGGACGGGATAGAAGGATAATTCTTTGTTATAATCAAATTATATTGATGCATGGATTGGTTTCATGGGGTTCTTTTTTTTTTCTTTGAAAAAAAAGAAGCAAAATTGTTATATTCTTGTTGTGTACGGACTTATTGACAGAGATTGGTAAATATTGCTACTCAAGAAAGTTTCTGGTTTTACAGTGGGAGTCACTTTTTGTTCAGATGGTAATGCCCCCTTTTGTTTCGCATTTCTTGTCCATATTTGAAATAAAGCTTCATCATTTTTGTCTAATTAAGAATTTGAAATAACTTGATCCTTTCATTCATTGCATATAGGCATATATATACACAAAGATGATGACAAAAAGAAAACAAGGAAAAAAGGAAAATCATCAAAATATGAACCTAAAATATAAATAAGCTGTATAAATAGATGAAGGTTTTGGAACTCTAATCGCTCCTGTTGATGAGATCTTCATCACATCATCGGCTTCATCATCTTCAGTGGACTCCAAGTTTGAATTTTGGATAATATCATTTTGATGGGCTTTTAAATCTGTTTATTGTATGTAAATCTATTGCATTAATTACTTGCACTGCAAAAAATTTAACTAATGGTCATAACGTCATGTAAGAGTAGTTTGGCTTTCCTTCTTTTCCTTCAAAGAGTACTGTTACCAACCTGTTTATTTGCCGACCTACAATCACCAAGATGAACTAGTTATGCATAAATACACGTATTGTTTAACTCATTTTCAATGTGTATTTTGTATTTTAACATGTAGGATAGCCTGATTTTAGTGTACATCTAACATGGTCGTTAAAAGTACCTGGAGTCGCCAAGTTCGACTATGGCGGAAGGTGGAAGGCGACCAATGCTGATTGCATGAACTGTTGAGAAGAGTGGAAACTGCTCTACCCATCCTCGATCACTTAGAACCTCATAAACCTCTTTTGCAGTTAATACACCCTAATTATCACAACAAAATACACATGAATGGGTAACACGCCAAGACGCAACATATTAACATTACTGGTTTTAAAAAATCATGCATATATAATTAGAAAAATATTAGCTGATCAATATTTTTCTTTGTTTTTGCCTTACATTTGAACCAACATTAGTAAATTCTTCATTTGAACCAATATTAACTAACTGGGACCAAGGATTGTACCTGCAATTTCTGGCCATTAAGCAACTCTGCCTCAAGCTGATCAAAAGACCTACAAAGTAGAAATTAAACAAATATGTCAGATAGAACTAAATTTTTATTATTTTTCTTAATTTACTCGTAAAGATACTCAGGTCTAGAGGTGAAAAACAAACCGCTTCCCTTGATTTTTTGCATAAGCATCAGCAACTTTCCTGTTTCTTCCACCCACTGCCATAATAAAGAAAAAAATTTCTCCTTTAAATAAATTGAACTATCAATACTATATGAATTTTCAAAGTACGAAATAATGATTTGAAACGAAACAAATAATAATTAAATCCATTTTCTTACAGCATGTGGTTATAAGGTCAGCTACACCACAACTTTCAAAAAATGTGCTATCCTTAACCGATGGAAACAACATCTTTGAAAACTTTATCATCTCTTTCAGACCAATTCGCATGATTGCAGCCTACACATATGGAGAACCCAAATTAAGAAACAAAATGAACAAACAAAAATAATAAGAAAAAAAAAATGTTGTCTTACTTTAGTGTTGTTTCCCATCTCCATGCCATCAACAAAACCTACCAAAATTTGTGTCATTTTATAAAATGTGAAGGAGGAAACCACAATTAAATTGTGAATATTGTGCAACAAACCTGCGGCTATGGCCACAATATTTTTCAGAGTTCCACACATTTCGACACCTTCCACATCTTGGACCTAATAAATTATAATGTAACAAGCCAACAAAACATAAAATATTTTAGGTTGAGAAAAATGATGTATAAACAATTTTTCAAGATTTCAAACTACATCATCAATTAACCAAAGATCTCTCTTCATTTTGTGCACTTATTTCTTTATTAAAATTCAATGAATGGAAGCTTGGTGATTAATTATTGAATATGTTGTTTGTTTGACACCTTTTAAAAATTCAATTTTCATTACTCTTTTGAAAAACACTTGTAATAAAATCTTTTAATGAATAACTTACAATTTTCTCGGTCTTCATGTTTAAATTGTTTAGAATATGTTTGTAATAAGTTATTTGTGTTCAAATATATGTGTTATTTCATACAATTTTAATATATTTATTATTTCAAGATGATTGATTTTTTTATTAGTTGAATTCTACAAATGGAAGAAAAGAACTCACGGCTGACACGATGAAATAGGGAGTTCCAAACAACTGAACCCATTTCTCAGCAGCTTCTTTATTTTTGCTGTATCCAACCGTTGCTTCACTAAATTTCTCCAAGGCTATCTAGTAAAACATCACACATTATTAGAAAATTATACCATATATAATAATATATAAGGTTAATTAAGCATGGTTAATTAGACTACCTCGTTTGCTATGTTAGCCCCCATCAAAACAGAACAATTGATTCCTAATGTTTTGGAAATGAGGGTGGAAATCATGCATGGGCCTTCCTTCTTCACCTCCATTCCTTTCACAAGGGAAATACCTTCTGTGTCTTTCCCTATTTTCCCAACAAGTTTTTTGCATATT
Organism: Arachis hypogaea; assembly: GCF_003086295.3. Lineage (NCBI taxonomy): Eukaryota > Viridiplantae > Streptophyta > Magnoliopsida > Fabales > Fabaceae > Arachis > Arachis hypogaea. The sequence goes on along the minus strand of NC_092041.1, from coordinate 104,298,551 downwards.
CCTTCCATGAATTGATGTGGACTTACGAATACCAACATATTCGCACCCTTTACTGCAAAATTCGCAAAACAATAACTAATGGAACAAAACTTGATTTACAAAAACAACCCATGTTAAAATAAATCGGTAGATTTTCCATTCCCCATTTTTTTTTAATTTATGTTTGCAAAATTCTAAATTTGTTTCTATAAGCGTATGATTTTTTTATTAAATAATACAGTCATAACAAAATATTTGCATATTATCTATCAAGTGTCAATTGTTGTAAAAATTAAACTGGTAGAAAAGTTGCCAATAAAATGAACTACAAATCATGTGTCAGCTCAATTCGCTTAAAAATGGATCAGTCGAGTCAATAAAAATATGACTCGTTTATAAATAGACTATTTTATTATTTTGATATTATTCGATAGTAATTCAAAATACTTATCATTAATTCGTTTGGGTACAAGCAACTAGAATTTAGTTTTACATTAATATCAATTGAAATTCAAAATATTGTAATATAAGGTGGAAAGTTTATCAGTATATTTATTTTATACTATGACTTGTAAAGAAAAAAAAAAGAGAGAGAATAAAATTATTAGTCGTTTCATAATTTTTTTTTATCACACTATGGAATACATACACAAGTAACCCTAGCGGTAGACGGGTGGAGTTTAGGATTTTAAATAAAATTAATGAGTTAGATAGTCATTATTCAAAACCTCATCAAAGGGACTGAGTGTACTTTATTGTATCTTTTATTTTCAAATCTAACCTCTAGCTTTCAGAAACAATAGTTAAAATAGGATTATAGTATATCTTTGCTTTTATGTATCTAAGTTACAAAAATGTGTATGCATGCCAAAAAGAGTCACAATGTATGTATAGGAGGACACTGAAATTTAGGGAGGAAAAAAAATAATGGAAAAAATATTAAACCTGCACTTTCAACGTCAGGGTCTGCAACTACATTTTTTCCAAGCTTGATTCCAGGGAGATATTTGACATTTTCCTGGAAAAACAATACTTAGTCATTCAACGAGAAAATATTATTATTATTATTATTATTGGGGAATGGATGTGTGCTTAGTACTCACATTGGTTCTATTGATTACATCCGTAAGCTTCTCCCCACTTGGCAATTTCTCTTCGAACACCCACATTCTTACCTCATCTAAACATTTCAATGGATGAAGTGTGTTACATGAAGTTATGAACAAACAGTGAGACTTGTTTTCTCTAATTATATGAAAATTGGTCACGTTATTAATGGTAAAGAAGTGTTTAAATATTTTTACATTTTGATAGTTAAATGATTGTTGAATAAAATAAAATAGTCAATGATTGTACAGAAAATACTTAAATTGTTTATATAAGAAGTATCCAAGAAAAGGTTCTATGGTACAATAATTTACCATAAAAAAATATTGACATTTAATTAATAATGTCAAATATATATATACACTCCTAAAAGAATTACTTTTAGCTAGCTATCCTAACACAACATTATTAACCATTAAAATTGGTTTGTGTTTGAAAGATAACAAACATGAGAATGTATGCATGGTACTATTGCTATGTATACATGCATGGAGGAATATAAAGTAGAAGAAGAAATGTGTACCATCGAAGGAGCTGAGTCGAACGGTGTTAGAAGCAATGAGCTTTGCCGCAACACTGCCCCAATTGCCACTTCCAACAACTGTCACTTTGTTCTTCATTGGATTTATTTGGGTTATGAGAGAAGAAGAGAACTAAACAAAAAGGATAAAAAAATGAGAGATAATGAAAGGGAAGAATTTAAGCAGAGGGAAAAAGAAGAAAAGAGTGAATATAAAGTGAAGTGATTAAGAGGCCATACACGTTTTGAAAGAAACTAAGTTCATGGAGTTAAATGCGGCGATTCCATCAAACTTTCCTACGGTACAGCTTGGACAATATTAGTACTACGTCGTTTATAATTATTACCTGTTTATAATTTAATTATTACCTTCATAATAAAAATAATAATATTGTTACGAATATTAGGGGTTGGGTTAGAGACACTAGAAGGAGGCTTTTATTACATGGTGAATTCTATGGTGTATAATGAAAATTTATTTTATACATATGTTATTATTATCACTTTAAAATTTTGATAATTGTCTAAATAGATATTGTTTGAAGATAAACACTAAATAACAACAGCTGACATAAACCACATTTTATTTGTTGCTGACAGGTGATGGCTTTTGCTACACTATGCTAATTAGTTTAGTTTAGCCTTAGTTTAGCCTGAATAATTAATTTAGAAGATATTGGACCAGGGTATTTGGGATTTTTTATTTTTATTGTGATTGGTTTTTGTCATAGTGGTATCACTAAAAAACTTGGAAGAATTAAATAAAAAATTAAAATTAGAAAAATAAGAAGATAAAAGATTATCCATATTCAAAGCAAAATAGGCTGCGTTTAGTTTAACAGAACAATACAAGACATTAAAAATAAAATATAAATAATAGAACATTTTTATATTTTGTTTGATAATAAATTAGAATAAATTATAAAAATTTAATTTATTTTTATTATTTAAAAAAGTTAAGAAAAAAATATAATAATAAAAAGTATAATTATAAAAAATTAATAAGAATAATGAAAAATAAATAAATTGTATTCTTTGTTAGTATTACAGTGTTTTTTCTGTCAGGATAGATACAAAATATATTAATTCAGTGTCTTTAGATACAATATTTTTATTTATATATGTCTCATCTATCAAATATGACTTTGTGTTGATGTATCTCTATATATTCTGTCCTTATAAATAAACACAAAAATAATTACTAAAGTAGGAACTTTAAATCTCTACCATAACCATAGTTTCTCAAAACTCGTTATTTGGTCAGTAAATATGTCGAGAACAAATATGTCCAGAACAATTTGATTTAAAAAAACTAAATAATTAGATTATTGATAATAAAAATCAATTCATAACAAATTTATACGTCTAAAGGTTTAAAAAACTAAAATTTTTAAATTTATATTTTAAAATTTGTAAAATAACGTAAAAGTAATAAAATGATAAAATTATATTTTTTATTATTTTTATATTTTTAATAACATTTAAAAATATTTTTAAAAAATCAAACTAAATTACAAATCCTAATCCCTAATTTTGTATGCTAAATTTTTAACAACATTTTCTAAATTCTAACTCCAAATTCAAAATGCATCAATCCTAACTTAATCCTAAACCCTAAATTACAAATCCTACACCCTCAATCCATAATAATAATAATAATAATAATAATAATAATAATAATAATAATAATAATAATAATAAACTCCATCAGAGTAATTACTTTTTTTATAACAATGTTTTAAAATTTAAATTAAAACATTTTTTTAATACAAATATATTTTTAAAATAGGACATCTTTTATTAAATACAAAAATATCAAATAATTTTAACTTTAAATTTTTTGTAGAATAATCTCTAAAAAATTTATTATTATTATTATTATTATTATTATTATTATTATTATTATTATTATTATTATTATTATTATTATTATTGAGTGACTATGTATGTGTGTATGTATATTATATATTTTTTTATATTAAAAATACATACATAAGAATTTAATGAATAAATTTATCATTATTTTTGTCTAAAAAATACAAAAAATTCATGATATAGTATTATTGGGTAATTAATAATAATAATAATAATAATAATAATAATAATAATAATAATAATAATAATAATAATAATAATTTTATTTTATTTTTTTTGATGGAGGACTGTTATGTCTGACGGAGAAAAATGTTGGGAATTGATCTGTATATTAATTTTTGTAGGGATTAAAATGTCCGTTTTTAAAATCTTTACGGACTGATTTGAGTAATTACTCTGCCGCAAAATGAACTGGGAATTGATTTACTTACTGGAGTAAAACCTTAAAGATTAATCTGTGTATTAATTTTTTTTGGACTAAAATGTCCATTTTTTAAATTCTTAAAAACTGATTCAGATAATTACTCTTATTTTTAATTATTTAAAATTATTTTACAAAAAAGTATCGTCAAATAGTAAAAAAGTGTGATTTAAAATTAATAATATTTTTTAAGTATTATTAAAATTGTATAATCATCGTAACTATTGTAATAATAATCATAATAGATGGTAATACTTAGAAAATATATCTAAAATTAGAATTATACTATTTTTTATATTTTTATAATAGTTTTTCCTTTTATTTTTTAAATTAAAAATTATTTTTAAATATTAAAAAAATATTACTTTAACTTTTGCAACAATTTTTAGATGTTATCAAATTTACATAGCTGCTATAGCCAAACATTTATGTCTATTATTGGAGTCATTCATTCAAATAATTCCTCTAGGTAATCAACAGAAGATCCAGCCAACTTCTGCCGCCGATTCTTATTGAACTGAATCTAAAGTGCACTAAAACAAACAAAAAATCTACTCCATTTGTACTCTTCTTAACCTTAGTTTCAAAAAAGGCATGCAGCCGCCTCACTCTCCTACTCTGCACGTCGTCACCTGCGCCATCAACCTCCGTCACAGACTACGTCCGGGTCGCTGTCGCCTCCTCCAACGCTGCCATGAACGAGCCCATCATGCCGTGTTGCTTCCGCTGCGAGGACACCCCCACCACGGTCGAGAAGTCACGTCAAGTCGTACGCCTCCTCTGTCGTGCTGCATAGCCTTCCATTCCGTCGCCACCGCGTCGTTGCACCGCGCCGTCTGCCTCTTCCGTCACGTCGGGTCTCAACTGTCTCTGCCGTGACGCCGCGTCTCTTCCTTCTCCTCCATCGTGTCTTGTCTTCTCCTCCTCCTCTTTTATCACGCTGTCGAGTCACGATTTTGTTTTTTCGATTTACTGGATGTTTTATCTCTGTTTTGGAGTTCATAAACTTAGTAAACGATTTCATACGAGATTGAATGTTCATTTTATTCGAGATTGGATGTTTCTTTTATTTAAGAATAGATAATTTTTTTTATTACGATTGGATATTTCTTGTCCCTACACCAGCAGCAAGAATAATGGCACACCACAAAAACAACGATGTGGCGGTCTGCATGAGAGAGAAGGCCGACACTACGAGAGAAAAGGTTGACGGCACTGTGTTTAGAAAGCTGTTAATTTACTAAATTCAACGTAATTAATGTCAAATTAATCAAATTTTGATTTTAAAAAATAATTTAAAATTAATAAATATGAAATGGAGTTGTTTAAAAGAGTTGGTTCCTATGCTTTCTCGTTATTCGAATCAATAAAAAAAGAAAATCTTCCCATCACAAGATGGTCCAACCCACAATATAGATAATTCAAGTGAAGAATTTAATATGTGGAAAGTGACTGAAACAAAACATGCCTATGCCTTTTGGGACATAATATCTAGAAGCTGCTGCGGAAAACCCTCGTTTGCATTGCATGCGCAGCACTACTTTCTCTAGTGATCATACAGATAACATGCATTGGGATGGAAGAGACCCTTCCATAGCTTTATTTTGGGTTCTAGCTAATAATAATTGCTAAGCATTTCAACCTTTATTCAATAATTATTTATTATTGCTTTTTTGTCTCTCTCTGTTCTTCAGATTTGATCTACATGTCTACGTTATTAACTTATTGTTGTCGTTGCTTTTGTCTCAAATTTGGTTTTTATATTATTCTTCATATATGTTGCTTTTGGCTTCTGATCGATTTGGTGCTTTCTGTGTACTTTCGTTGTTGCTTTCTTGTCTCCTCTATATGCTGTTTCGGTATACAAGTTGACCAAGTAGGGAATTTAGTTTCCTCTTTTTTCACATGTTGCTAAAATTAAACATGGACTATATTAAAATGCACTAAATTTAGAAGCACGTATCCATCTAAATTGAGAATATTGCTGCTTAAAATAATGAACCAAAGTTATTAGAGACGAATATTAACCCAGTATTTCAAAGCGTAAAATCCATTCAATAATTACTTGTAATAAGATACATACTATAGTCACTTCAGAATATGATATATATACATCCTTGTATCTCTGAGTAACTGCTAACTATACAAAATTCAATTTAATATAGTATAGGAAAATGACCGTACTTGATTTTTTATTTTAAACTAGAAATATGTTATTTTTATACTTAAAAATGGGGTGATGCCCTACCCAAAAAACAGTTGGGGGCGTATATTCATGTTAAGGAAGCTGAAAGCAGAAATAGAAACAGAGCATAGGGTTGTGAAGAATGAATCAAAGCTAGTGTTGTGATGGAATCTCATGTAAAATGTACATACACATATATCACAGTAAGACTTATATACTAACCGTGTTACATCCTAAATCATGAAAGACTAACTGATATAACAAACATATATAGCTTTCTAACTGACCTCTAACTAACTTCTTTTATCATTTATAGAAATTTTCAATAGTTGTGATGGCACAATTTAACAGTGAGCGGCAATTGCATTAATTGTGATGGCACAATTTAAGGTAAAAATACAAACATTGAAACATTAATTGATCATAAAGTGAAAGGGATTCGAAGTACTATATATTACGTTTGATCAAAATGCTGAAAGAACTATGAACATCATTAATCAAGGGTCTAACTTATTATGCACAGGCCTCCGTCTTCGAGGTAGAGAATAATCCTCATCAGACCACCAATTAGGACCCTGCTTTTGCTTTTCATGTCCGTTGAGTCCCTCTGATCCTGCAATTTTCATACACAAATATTGAACCCAATGAAACCAAACTAGAAATAAACACACAAGTAAACTACCTGGAGGGTTAGGTCTGGCTGAAAATGTTAAATATTGGCTTAGCAACATGAAGAAAACAATTACTCTAAGTAACCGCGAAAACTTCATGTTAAAGCCTTTTTCTCCATAATACTATATCCCTGTCCTTCAACTCTTAGGAAGAATCCATAACCATAATGCTTGGTTTTTATAACTTAGATCTCAAAGGTGAATGTGGCTCCCGCTGAGGTGAGAATAGTATTGTCGGTTTGGTGCTGTGTGCGTGACATGTTTTTTGGGGTTGGTATCTCTTTTTGTTTCTTTCTATCCTAAAGGCTAAAGAGCCACCAACTTTTCAGAAAGGCTAACATCAATGTTAATATAGATTTAATCACGTGGTCCATAGCCTTAAAATAGAGACATTCAAGAGTAATTCAGGCATGTCAAAAAATCTGGGAATAATAATGGTAACTACAAAATTAAAAGTTCTTCCTTGTGATAATATTACAAGAGAATTAAGTGTCGTCGTAATCAAGTTGGGTTAGTCTAGTGGTTAGTTCACTAGTCCACTTAAGCAAATGTCGAAAATTCGAATCGACAAACTCTTAAATTGAGTTCTGATCTACGACATATTAGTTATTGACCTGCCGGACTGAGAGATATAGTAGAAAATCAAAATTAAGTGTCATAAGACTAGTACTATTTTAAATGTGAAAATAATTTAAAAGATTGTCTTTTGGTTTAAAAAGTCAAATTGATATTTTTACAACTTTATAAACTCAAAATGTTATTATCTCCACATAAGTTCCAATGGGTGGTTCTTGCATGTGAAAAGAAAAACCCTAATGTAATGCATGACACATATGATAGGATAAAATGCATGTCGTCATTGACATATATGTACATGTACATTACATGGATATGTACATAAATTCTCTTTAGTACCATCATCACTAGCTACTTGACACATAGCACTCTAAAACCTTTTCTCTTTAATCTTTAATATTAAGAGATGTTATCTATTTAGAATCTTTTGAGCTAGCTAGTAAGAGATCAGCAACTTTGTTTTTGCTGTTCTTTGAATCAAATTAACCTCTGCCAGTCAGTTCCAAAGTTATGATCTTTGTTCTTTGAAACATGCTGAAACTATTTTCCAAGGTTATGAAATTAATTTAGTTTCTCGAATTGTAACGGGTGATGTAAGTTTTCCTTGGGTGATATTTGTTTGTAAAAATTAGCTTGAATAACCTAAAAAAAAATTTCAATTTTAGGGGGGCTATAATTATTGAAATTTATTTCAAGAACTATTATTGAAATTTATTTCAAGAACTAAAATGAGACGTACATGGTACAAACACCTTTAACGATCAAATAAGCACTTACAGGGGAAAAAAAGAAAAAAAAAAACAAAACAAAACAAATCAAATCGGGGTCCTATTTTTAACATTCGACCCATGAATATCAGACTAAATACTCAATGTACAGAAGTTACAAAAAGGCTTCATTAATATAGGTATGTTTAAGATTCATATAGGTTTTCTTCGGAAAAAAAAATTAAAGAAATGGATAAAAGATCTTCATAAATTTTAATCATCAACGGAAATAAAACCTTAGCATGCTCGATCAACAAAGAAAATTTGAACTGAGATGTGGTAATTTAGTGCATAAGCTTGTATAGATATCTCAATTATTCCATGTGGATTTACAACAGATATATAAAATTTTCGCTAAATGTAAAAATTTTTTAATTCTAGAATTCGAATCACATTTGTGGTCACCTCAAAAGTTCCTACCAGAAAAGTGGAAGTTTTTCTTATGAAGCACTGTTAAATGGCTCCTTATCATTGTAACAAAAGTCCCACACAGCTTCCATAGCTTCCTTGGCAGCTTCTTCAGAACAATAGGGATTTCCTGATAATGACTTCATAACTCTTCTTCTGATACATTTCTTCAATTTTCATTCCAATTATTCAGTATTGTATACGTTACAGTAAGCAAAATGTATAAACAATGATAACAATAACAACAATAATAATATATTCTGTGCTTTCATTTAACAGCAAGGGAGCAAAGACAATATAAATCTTATATATAAGTTATGCAACAATGTAGTTTGTCATTTTAATGAACTTCAGAAAATAGAAAATACAGTTCTTTCCTCCATCAGCGGAGGAATCAGATATAAAGGAAAATGTTTTAAAGGGTGGTGTAGCAGTTTTTTCTTTTGGGATTTGACTATTTTGGCTCAAGAACTATGCTTGTCTCATTAGTTCTTTTTCCATCTCCAAGGCTCAAACTCGAGATCAGAGACCAATGAGCTTACCTACCACTCAACTAAACTGCTGTTGGTGTTTGTTTAGCAGTTTAATTTTGTTTTCATGAATAATTTTAACTTTTATAGAATATTTGCATGTGTTTGAATCCATTTCTACTTTAGGCACAAGAATAAGAGTAGCTCATAATTTAGAGACCAAAGATCACCATTGTCTCAAAAGAATAGAATAGTTTGCAGTAATCACTACATATTCTTCAAATGGGAAAATCAATTTACATTCAGCTTTTCTACATAAATGCCTGAGCAGAAAAGATGCAATGGAGATGTTTAGTAGATGCCATAAAGAACAGTTAAACTCCATTTATAATAAAAAAATTTATGTAGGTATATAAGATCTGATCTTGCTCTTCAGCCAAACAGTTTGGTGAGTGGGATTCAAGATGGCAATCTAAGATTCAGCAATAGATGCCGGACATTAAATTTAAATTTTCAAGTGATTACTTAGTAATCAGCAGGGAAAAAAGCATATATTTCTTTTAGTTTCCTACTTGTCTTTATCTTCAATGAAGTCCTATGAGCTATGATTAGGGACATAAACTATATAAACACACTAACATTGAAATTACCTATTACATTTTAACTTACTAAACAACTTAACAACAAACCCGACTTCAATCAGTTTAGGAAAAAGCTACCTGTGTATGCATAATTCTTCTCATGTCAGATATAGATGATTTCAGCTGCCAGGCGTTCTGGAGAATTTAGATTGCTATTTTCTAATTTTAAAACAATAAAGTATAAACTATATGTACTAATTAGTAATCAAAAAATGTCTTAAGATACTACTAAGGGGACTGAAGGAATTATCTTCCAGTGTATGATATCTGTGGACTCCACCATGGGAAGCATATAATTAAAAGTATTCTGAACTTTACTGTCACTACTGATCTAGAAACAAACTACTCCCGTTTAAGTCTATCAAATATTACACTCTACCAGTGAAAAGGTGCTGAAGTTCATGTTTATGTTTGAAAAGATTCAACTAAGATAAATGTTTGAATTAATGAAAAAAGAAAAGAAACAGGGCATACCGGTTCATGCCTTTGTATACCCATAAAACCTCGTAGAAGTTCCCGTTTGAAATGACAATCACCACTTAGATGACCAGCTCTTATCTGTTTCTCATAACCAGAGACATATTGATTAAAGGAAACTCGGGTACTAAAAATTTGTTAAACTAAATACAGATTATTTAGCAGATAGTTAGATTATAACCTCACTACAAGCATGGTGAGCACAGTTAGACCAATCCAAGTTGGCAGCACGACAGTCATCAAATGCATGAATTAGTTCATGAATCAGAACTTGGTTAACCTCATCTTCAGAGCTTATTTGATTGCTGCACAGCACTATCTGGGAAAAGGGAAATTGAATGAAGAAACTTAATATTAGTAAAGGCAAACTTCAATTGCCTTAGAAAATGGAGAATTGGAGACCTCTTCTTATAATCAAACTATCAAGCAACAAACAACAACAATAACAACAATGAAGCTTTGTCCCAGTAGCATGATTTCTTTCTAATCTTTGATCCATACCATAATATTCAACAAGGTTTTGTGTTGGCTATTGATGCCTAACACAATTATGCTCTCTTATTCTGGCGTGGTACAAGCTATGTAAACTTTTTGCAATAAAATATAAATATAGGATTAAGAATAAGAAGATGAATGAGCACAATATTTACATCAATAATAAGGTATACTATGATTATAATGAACATCTATTTTCTTCCTTAAGTATGTTCTGAATCAGCTTGTTAATAAAATGAGTAAACTTGCTCAAAAGTCTCATTGACTAATCAACAGTATATTTTTAACTACTGCAAGAAGTGTGGTAAACTTCCTTTCTTAAACAATTATGTACCCTGAAGAAAATCTAAAGCTATTCAATCTGTGATGTTGATGGTTTGATGAATCAAAGAGAGAGGAAGAGTGAAGGTTGAGAGAGGGAAATTGAACTCTCTTATTCTTTGAAAATTTTTCAAAATGAAAACGTAAAAAAATGTTTGTTAAGTGGTTACACCTTATGTAATCCTTATGTACTCTTACTATAAAATTAATTACATAATTGCTAATGAAAAAATGATCTAGATAACACACCCAAAGGAAAAAAAAGTAGAGAAAAAACGAAAAAGAAACTCTAACCAGTATATGTTAAAGGAAAGTTTCAATGTGTTGGCCAAACCAAAAATTTAAAATGCAGTTCTCAACTAGTAGAAAAAATTCAGAAAATAAATGTTCAAATTGGTCTCTCAAATTTGGGGCGAGTCAAATTAATATCCTAAGTTTCCATAAAATCAAAATAGTCCGTAGTCTAGTTTTCACTAAAGGACTCCTTCATCATTCACAGCTATCATGGAAATGACATTGTTTTGTTTCATCGCAATTTTGAGCATTTAACAGTTGAACTCTTATCAAAGGTACTAAAAGATGAAGGAGATCAATACCCCTTTTCCCTGAGTGTAACCACCGGCTGTTTGCGTCTCGCAATTGACAGCTTTGAAGAAATTATCGCCCACACCACACCCAGCTTTCTCCAAATGTTCCCTCAAAAACCTGACTACTGGAGCTGGCAAAAAAATAAATAAATAAATCAGATGATATTGTTTTCTTTCTAATCCCAAAAAATGAAAGCTTATTATTCATACGAAATTGACTTCACGGAACCGTTAATGGAAAAAAGCGTACGAAGCACTAAAGCTAAAATATAAGAGGGGAGGAATTGAGGTGTTTAACATTTGAGGCTCCTTTGAATCATGCCCTGGCACTCTTCCACGGTTATGCCGCCATTGCAGGATGAGTCAGAGCCAGTGGAAAAGTCCGTCATCCAGATTCCAGAGTGGTTGTTCTACTTTCACATGGAGGTATTAAATGAGTGCTTTACAGTGCTGTGAGAGTACGGATTTAGGCGGCGCGGATCTGGACAAAGGGACGGCAGCAAAATGAGGGGAAAGCGGAGGCGGAGGCGACGAAGATGTTAACGGTGAAGGGGGAGGACACGTGACGGATGAAAAAGACGATGATGAGGAGAGATGGAGGAGAGCAACAGACCGACGATGCTGGGTTTAAGGGACAAACCTAAAATTAGATAAAAAAAAGTCGGTGGAAGTTTGTATGCACTTGTTTCATAACAATGGAGAATACCTACATAATTTGAAGTCTTTCTGACAAAATTGTCATTAAAAATTTTGAAATATTAATTTTATATAAAAACATAACTATAAGTGGGTCTCTATCTTGTATGCCATAAATTAAGTAAATTACTAAAATACATAAGGTTATATTGCTTGATAAAAATGACTAAATTTCCAAAAAGTGATTCTGAGATTCACATCATACATTGATTCAAATTTTCAGATGTTAATTGCATTATTATTGTCTCTAACATTGATTTTTAGATATTATAATAATTGCTCAACCTCTTTTCGACAATAATTTAACAAATGAAGTGAATTGACACGCCAATATCACGTTAAATACTATTGCAACTATTATATAACGTGTAATAATATTTAGATTTTAATCTAGTGTGGTTTCTGTCCCGTTTATAACCCTAGTTGAGATGTTACTGAATTTAAGATTATAAAGTGAAAACAAGTTCACAACTTTCAAATGCCAGTTCAGCTTAGGGCCGTCAAAATTGGCCGATCATTCTGTTTATCCATTTAAATAAGTGTTAAAATTAAGTTCGTTTAAATTTTGAATTAAATGGGTTAAATTCGATTAACTCGAAAAAAATGACTGTTTATTTGTTTTTTTACATTTTTTTTCAAAGAAAATAATACTTTTAGCCGATAATTTTTTCGATCTGACCTGAAAATTTGACCCATCAACTAAAAAAATATTTTTTAAAGGTTTTTGACCTAAAAATGATATTTTTTGTCAAAATAATTTTTAAAAAATAAAATAAAAAATAAATGAGCTGACCCGTTTAATTTATCGGACTAACCATAAACGGTTCGAACTAAAAAATTATGACCCACGAATAAAACAAACTTAAACGGACCAACTCATTTAACCCACAAATTTAACAAGTCGAGTTTAAATAGACCGAACTAGTCCGTTTGACAGTCCTAGTTTAGCTAGTGGCACCTAATTCAACATGGCACCTATGTGTCAGGTTTACGGTGTCTAGTGTCTAGAATCTAAAAGAAACTAGCAGAAAGGAGGCCGAGGAGTGGAGGACTAAGACCATCTCCAGTAGGGAACTCATCCCAATTTCTATTTATGGCCCACCTGTCATAAAAAGTAACTCCATATCAGCTTTTGCGTCATAAACAGTAAATAGGAACTCAAAACATCTCTCTCTTCTCTATTAGGAGGAACTAACTTTAGTCTCTATTGTGGTCCCACTTAATTAATTAATTAAAATACTTAAAATTAATGTAATTAATTTTTTCAATAATATTATTTAAATTTATAAATTTAAAAATAATTTACTATTAAAAGATATTAATATTAAATAAATTTATATATAACAATAATACACAATATATAATTCGAGATTACACTAATTAAAGTTTTCAACGACTAATTTTGTAACAGCTAGTTTTTACAATTGTTAATTTTAATAATATAGTTAGCATTTTAAATTTTAAAAATAAAAATAACCAATTCAACCAAAAATTATTTTGTAAGGTGTAAAAATTAAATATATTTTTTAATGTAAGTAAATTTAATTAATTATAATTTAATATAATAATATAAATAATATTTAACATTAATTATGATATAAATAATTAATATAAATTATTAATTAAATAAAAATTTAATTATTTAATCTAATTAATTATTATAATTATTAATAAATTAATTATTATAATTATTAATAAATTAATTATTATTTAATATAATTAATTATTATTTAATTATTTAATATAATTATTTAATTAATTAAAATTTTATATAATTATTAGACAATGGAAGTCCCCGTTCAGAGGGACTCCCCATTCTTGATCCAAGAGAAAGCATTTTTTCTCAACTCACTCCAATGGTTAGTTCCTATATTTACTGGCGTGCACAGTAATAGGAACTCAAAAAAAGCAACTATTGGAGTTGCTCTAAGAGCATCTCCAATAAAAAAAAAATTTGGAGCCCGATTACTATAGTGTCAGAAAAAAAGAAAGATTTATCCGTCGAAGGAAAAAGAAGTTGAGTTCTTAGACCATTTCCAGTAGGGAACTCGTTCCAGTTCCTGTTTATGGCCCACCTGTCATAAAAAGTTACTCCATATCAGCTTTTGCATCATAAACAGTAAATAGGAACTCAAAGCATTTCTCTCTTCTCCATTAGGAGGAACTAACTTTAGTCCCTATTGTGGTCCCACTTAATTAATTAATTAAAATACTTATAATTAATATAATAATTTTTTTTAAATAATGTAATTTAAATATTTAAATTTAAAAATAATTCACTATTAAAAGATATTAATATTAAATAAATTCATATATAACAACAATACACAATATAAAATTTGGGATAGAAGTAAACTTGGAAGAAGATGAAGAAAAGTAGAGGAAAGTGTGAGAATAGAAGTGTATGTAAGTGATATATATAAAGTATTAAAATATTAATTTATTAATAATAACGGTAACATAATAATGGTTAGTTTCCAACTACTAATTTTGCAACGGCTAGTTTTACAACTATTAATTTTAATAATGTCGTTAGTATTTTAAATTTAAAAAATAAAAATAACCAACCCAACCAAAAATTATTTTGTAAGATGTAAAAATTAAATTTATTTTTTAATGTAAGTAAATTTAATTAATTATAATTTAATATAATAATATAAATAATATTTAATATTAATTATAATACAAATAATTAATATAAATTATTAATTAAATAAAAATTTAATTATTTAATCTAATTATTTATTATAATTATTAATAATTTAATTATTATTTAATTATTTAATATAATTATTTAATTATTTTAAATTTTATATAATTATTTATTTTTATAATAACTTGCCAAGTGGCAAGTTATTATTGGTTTAGTTGATTCCCTGTTCAGAGGGACCTTCACATTGAATCCCGTGAAGGAACTCAATTTTTCTCTCCCTCCAACGGTTCCTACTTGCTTTTGTCAGTAACAGGGCCTCAAAACTATGCCCATTAGAGTTGCTCTTAGACCATCTCCAGTAGGGAACTCATTCTAGTCCTTATTTATGGCCCATTTGTCACAAAAAGTAACTCCATATCAGCTTTTGCATCATTACCAGTAAATAGGAACTCAAAAAATTTCTCTCTTTTCCATTAGAATGAACTAACTTTAGTTCCTATTGTGGTCCTACTTAATTAATTAATTAAAGTAATTAAAATTAATATAATTATTATTTTTTATAATAATATTATTTAAATTTATAAATTTAAAATAATTTAATATTATAAAATATTAAAATAAATAACTTAAATTTGGTTAGTATTTTAAATTTTATAAATAAAAATAAATAATCTAACTAAAAATTATTTTATAATATGTAAAAATTAAATTTATTTTTTATGTAAAATAAATTTAATTAATTATGATTTAATATAACAATATAAATAATATTTGATATTGATTTAACATAATTATTTATATTAATTATAATTTAATATAACTAATTATTAAATAATTAATTAAATAGATATATAAGTATTTAATATAATAAATTATTATAATTATTAATAAATTAATTATAATTTAATTATTTAATATATATTTAATATATTTTTTATATTTTTTATTAATTTACCATATGACATGATTTTATTGGTTGTTGCAAGTCCCTGTTTAGAGGAATTCTCAACTTTGATCCACCTGAAGAGCCTTCCTTTTCTTTTCACTCCAATGGTAATTGAGTCCCCATATGTCACAAGAGAAACTCTATTTCTTAGCATTGGAGTTGCTCTTAGTTTCTACACCAATTTCGAGAAGAGAAAATTCGTTTAAATAGAGACTCTTATTATCCAATAACTTATTATTTGACAAATTATTTAAAAGATAAATAATTATATAAAATATTAATTAATTAAATAATTATATTAAATAATTAAATAATAAGTAATTCAATAATAATTAATTATATTAAATAATTATATTTTTATTTAATTAATAATTTATTTGAATATAATGTTAACTACCCCCAAGTACCATCATCACTGCCCCATCATCACCACCACTATCGTCACTATAACATAATTGGATACATAAGGATTTAACATTATATCGTTGTGCACAAACTTCGCATTACTCACAAGGAAAAGTGAACATTATTCCACTATGAAATGCAGATATAAAGTCCAAACCTCTTTAATTCATTCACCCCAGGTAAAGAAAGGATGAAGGAGTGTCTAACATCGTTGTGTGCAAGTGAAAAATTATTTTTTTTTTTCAAAATCAAAGATACCCAGAAAGTAAAGAAAACTAACACAGTTCAAAGATTTCATCTTTCTTAATTTCTTTATCATTAGCCTCGTTTTTTCCTTCGCCCTATTCTTCATAATCCTCCTCTCCTCTGATTTGGGGTTCTCAAATGCTTCAACTCTTCTTCCATAGTCGCGCCTACCAGAACCACTATGCCTCAAAGCTCTTTCTCACCAATTGAAAGACCAACTAAGCAACAAAAAATCACTACATGGCTGATAGAGGTCACGCGATGATACTGATAGTTGGAGATTAAAATTGTCGTTTTCTGAAGGTGCCGTGCTTGATGATCTTGATTTTGAGGCTTGATTTGACAACGGTGGAGTGGGAGGAGGCAAAGAGGATGTCACCGGAGATATTCTGGTGCTTCTGGGAGTCCAACAAGTTCATGTGAGAATAGTGGGGTGGAATAAAATTAGAGATCAGAATCTATCTATTTGATATATTAAAATTGGATTTTTCTCAAATAATGAAAGTAAGGTGTCAATTTTTTATGGATATATTTTTTCGCCAAAATGAATGCACTATTTTCACTTCTAAATTTGTTTTATAAAAATATTTTTATTATAATTATATTATAATTAGCATTTAAGTAATAATACATAATTATATTAATTTAGAAAAATATTTTTATAGTTATATAAAATTAATATTTAATATATTATTAAACTACTTATTAATTATCAATCAAAAATATTTTTAATCATTTTAATTATAATAATAATATAATAATAATAATATGATAATTATATGATAATGACACTGGTTATTAATAATCAATTTATATTTCTCTAAATAAATTTATTTTAAAAAATATTTTTATTATAATTACATTACAATATTACAATAATATTTAACGAATAATGTACCATTATACTAATTTAAGAAAATATCTTTATTATTCATCTATCTATCTACTTAATATATTAAAATTGAATTTTCTCCTAACTAATAAAAGTGAGGTGTGACTTTCTCGTGAACCCATTTTCCCTTCAAAATGAATGCATTTAATGAATAATGCATAATTATACTAATTTAAAAAAATATCTTTATTTTAATTATATAAAATCAATATTTAATTAATACATTATTAAACTACTTATCAATTATTAATCAGAAATATTTTTAATTATTTTAATAAATAATACATAGTTATACTAATTTAAGAAAATATCTTTATTATAATCATATAAAATCAATATTTAATACATCATTAAACTAATTATCAATCAAAAATATTTTTAAATATTTTAATTATATTCATATCCTTCTAATTCTTATTCATTATCCAATGATTTTATTAGTGGCAAGTTGTTAACATATTTATATTAATAATAATAATAATTTTATTAGAATAAATATCAAACTCTATTCCTAATATAAAAATATAAAATTTAATTCCTTCTATTTTTATTTTACCACTATAAAAGATCATGTATGCTAGAAGAAAATATCATTCGTATACCAATTACTCTTTCATCTGATAGCTTTTACAACAATATTTAATTAATACATTATTAAACTACTTATCAATTATTAATCAGAAATATTTTTAATTATTTTAATAAATAATACATAGTTATACTAATTTAAGAAAATATCTTTATCATAATCATATAAAATCAATATTTAATACATCATTAAACTAATTATCAATCAAAAATATTTTTAAATATTTTAATTATATTCATATCCTTCTAATTCTTATTCATTATCCAATGATTTTATTAGTGGCAAGTTGTTAACATATTTATATTGATAATAATAATAATTTTATTAGAATAAATATCAAATTCTATTCCTAATATAAAAATATAAAATTTAATTCCTTCTATTTTTATTTTACCACTATAAAAGATCATGTATGCTAGAAGAAAATATCATTCGTTTACCAATTACTCTTTCATCTGATAGCTTTTACAACAATTATTTTTCTTTCTATGAGGCGTCGTTGCAAGAAGACAACTATCGTAGACACAAACTACCACACTCTCCAACTTTCGTACTCATCATTTGGAGCTCTATAAGATATGTTATCTATGAAGTATTTATAGACCATGGTGTTATCATGTATGCATAAATAAAAAATATTTCGTATTTAAATTTAAATCATTTACCTGTTTGTGATATATTGTAGTGTGAAATTACTTTCAATATGTGTTGTGTAATGATATTATGTTCTAATTTAAACTTTTACTTTAAAACTGTATTATGATTTTATCTCATCATTTTTTCTTAGATATCAAGTTGACGTATTTTTATTTATTATTATTATTATTGAAACGAATGTGATATGAAATATACCAAAAAAAACTCTCACATTCAATTTATTTTATTGTAGTCTTCTATCTACTCTATTATTTTTATTTTCTTCTTATTCATTTTATTTTCTTTTTAAATGTTATATAATTTATTATAATTTATACCAATCTACTGCTATTTAATATACTAAAACTGGATTTTCTCCCAACTAATGAAAGTAAGGTGTCACTTTCTCGTGAACCCATTTTCCTTCCAAAATGATTGCACTATTTCTCTCTTTAAAATTTATTTTTAAAATTATCTTTAATTGATATAATTATATTATAATTGGTAATGAATGATACATAAGTATACTAATTTAAGATAATCTATTTATTATAATTATACTAATCTCTTTTAAATTTATTTCAGAAAATTATCTTAATTATAATTATATAACAATATTATACTTAGCATTTAATGAATAATTCATAATTATACTAATTTAAAAAAATATCTCTATTATAATTATATAAAATCAATAATTAATGCATTATTAACCTAATTATCAATCAAAAATATTTTTAACTATTTTAATTATATTGATATAATTCTATTTTTTATTCATTATCCTAAAATTTTATTAGTGACAAGTTATTATCTTAATGGTGACTTATATAATAATAATAATAATAATAATAATAATAATAATAATAATAATAATAATAAAAAAAAATAATAATAATAATAATAATAAAAAGATAGAAAATTATATTTTAGAGAAATATAAATTGATTATTAATAATGATAATTATATGATTAATTTTTAGTAATTATTAAATATATTTAATATAAATAACCAAGTTTAATTAGTTAATAAATGAAAGGAAAAATTATTTTACGATTGTAGAATATATATATATATATATATATATATATATATATATATATAACCAATTTAATGTTAATAATAATAATAATAATAATAATAATAATAATAATAATTTTTTCTTTTATTAAAACACTTGTCTAATTAAATTAATATAAATATTTAATGTAAATAAAGGATGGATTTTTTAGTTTGAAGGATAATATCAAATATTCCTGAAGATTTTAAAATTGTGAGTATATATTCTTCTTATATTAATATATGTATGTATGTTACCTCATTTTTTTCATAAATAGAAAATAATATTTACCCGTTAAATTTGTTAGTTGCTCAACTTATTTATTATGATTGAAATTGATATATAATCATAAAGATTTTGTTTCCTCCATTAATTTTAATAAAAAAATTCATGACGTAAAATAAAATAAAATAAAGTCAGTATCTACTTTTTTTCTCAATATTTTTTATATTTACGGTAAATATTAAATATAAAAAAGAAAAAATATTAATTATTATCACTTTTATTTATTTACATTCATAATTAAATTTAATATAATTATAGTAAGTCTCTATAATTATAACAATTTATATCTGTTACATATATAACAATTATATTATATATACTTAGCAAGTATTTCTATTTATATAATCTATTTAATATATTAAAATTTGATTTTTTTTCTCATATATGAATTCATTTTCCCTCCAAAATGAATGCATTTAATGAATAATGCATAATTATACTAATTTAGAAAAATATCTTTATTATAATTATATAAAATCCATATTTAATACATTATTAAACTACTTATCAATTATCAATCGAAAATATTTTTAATAATAATAATAATAATAATAATAATAATAATAATAATAATAATAATAATAATAATAATATACTTCTACTTAATATACTAAAATTGTATTTTTCTCTAACTAATTGAAGTGAGGTGTCAATTTTTCATAAATTCATTTTTCTTCTAAAATGAAAGCACTATTCTCTCTTCTAAATTTATTTTAGAAAAATATATTTATTATATTTATATTACAATTAACATTTAATAAATAATGTATGATTATACTAATTTAGAAAAATATATTTATTATAATTATATAAAATTAATATTTAATGCATTATCAACTAATGAAAGCGAGATGTCAATTCTTCATGAATTTATTTTTTCTCCAAAATGAAAGTATTATTCTCTCTTCTAAATTTATTTTAGAAAAATTAAAATTCCATGCTGAATATAGGTGGCAAGTTAAAAAAAATAAGCAAGTTCATAGAATCAAATCATATTTCTATAACATATATAAGAATGTATATTTTTATTATATAAAAATTGAATTTCTGCACTTCATGATGGGCGTGACATACTTCTTAGCGTGTTTCTTAATTTATTTTGTATAACTCATTGAATACAATTTATTACAGTAAATAAATTATATCAACTAATTATTTTCTAATTTATTTTTTGAATTCAATAGATCAAATAAAATTAATTATACTAATTATTTGTATTGACTAATTAATTTGATTAATTCTTAAAAATATTTTTATTTAATTTATTTTATTTATTTAAATATAACTAATTAGTTATTTAATTTTATTAGGATAAATATCAAATTCTATTTCTAATATAAAAAAATAAAAGTTTATTGATTTCATTTTTATTTTACCACTATAAAAGACCATATATGCTAGAAGAAAATATTATTCATTTACCAATTACTCTTTCATTGGGTAGCTTTTACAACAATTCTTTTTCTTCCTATGAGGCGTCGTCACAAGAAAGCAACTATCATGGACACAAATCAACACACACTCTTCAACTCCCGTGCTCATCATTCAGAGCAATATATGATATGTTATCCATTAAGCATTTATAGACCATGGTATTATTATATTTGTATAAATAAAAAAAATCCGTAATTAAACTTAAGTCATTTTGTTTGTTGCCCACGGTATCCTCCAACCCGATAGGTCAAGGACTAATCCGTCGCAGATCGGAGCTCCATTTAAGGGTCTGCCGCTGGTCAATGGGTTGCTGCATGCACAAGGCGAGATTTGAACCCCCGACACTTGCTTAAGCGGACGAGTGAGCTAACCATTCGACCAACCCAAGTTGGTTGCTTAAGTCATTTACCTATTTGTGTGGTATATTGTAGTGTAAAATTACTTTTAATTTGTGTTGTGTAATGATATTATGGTTTAATTTAAGCTTTTATTTTAGAATTGTGTTATGATTTTATCTCATCATTTTCTCTTAGATATTAAGTTGATGTATTTTTATTTATTATTATTGAAGTGGATGTGATATAAAATTTGTAAAAAGAAAAAAACTTACATTCAATTTATTTTATTGTAGTCTTCTATTCTTCTATTTGTTTTTATTTTTTATTCATTTTATTTTCTTTTTAAATATCATATAATTTATTATAATTTATACCAATTAATTAATTATAATTCATTATATAAGTTATTTTAATTCATTAATTTATAATATACATGATAAAATAGATCTTTTGTTACTTATACGTTTATTTTTCTAAAATCTAAATCTGAATAATTATATTTTTAGTTTTTGCTATGAACAAAATATTATTAATAATGAATAATAATTAACCACTCATATTTTTAATCAAAGTGTTTAGATGATTTTTATATTTATTAGTATTAATTATTGATTTTTTTCATAAATAAATTATATTATAATTTTATGTTAGTTCATAATTGATTAATGATTAATGTTCATAAAGCTATGTTACTCTAAATTTTATATTTTATAAATATTTTATTTAAATATATTTTTTTAACATAAAAATGTATTATTTTTAAAAATATCATAATTTTATATTTTTTAATTATTCTAAATGAATATTTTATCAAATACTAATTAAAGCCATTCTTCCATTTGTTTTTACTAATCTATTTTTTAACTATTATAAAAAATTAAAATCGTATTAATGAATTTAATATTAAAATTAATTTGGCTTTTTATTATTTAGAGTGTTTTTCAATCAATAATTTTATACTCTTTACTTTTTTTTCAGTTTTATTTTGAATTTTAATTTAGTACTCAAAGGTAGTGAAATTCCATTGATACGAAAATAAAGTTACAAAAGGGTCCATGGGATAGAATAAGTAAAATAATGTGATACCCACATTTCAACATCCAAATGAAACAACTTAGGATCTAAAATGTTTATATTTCTCTTTCTCACCGTCTATTATATTATCTATTCTATCTATTCTATTATATAAAAATTGAATTTTTACCTTTAACGATAGAATCAACTAGCATGCCTCTGCTTTATTTTGTTCAACTCATTAAAGTCAATTCATTATGATGAATTAATTATATCAACTAATTGATTTGAATAGATATTTAAGTATCACACAATTTAAAATTATGTATATTAATTATTTGATTTAATTTTTATGATATATAAATTTAAGGAATAAATTAAAATAAGATAATTTATTACTTATTTAAATTGAATACAAAAATAAAATTAATTTAGTTAAAAATTTATTATTTTCTAATCTTCTATACATAAAAATGACAAAACAAAATTATAAAAAAAAGTCTTTTTTCACTTTTGTTATTTTAATTTTATTTTCTTTGCTTTTTTATGTATAATTTTATTTTATATTAACTTTGTTTATTTAATAATAAATATACTCATATTAATTATATTATATAATAATATATTTTTTTCTTATATTAATCAAAGAATTTTAATAGTTATCAACTACATCTAATAGAATGACTGAGAAGTAATAACTACGAGAAGTTAAACCCAGGTTCAAAATGTTGAAACAAAGAAAAGAAAACAGTGGATATATGATTAGAGAAAAATGTATAATAATGACAAAATATACCAAAATTGAATTTTTTCTCCAACTAATAAAAGTGAGGTGTTAATTCCTCGTGAATTCATTTTTCTCTAAAATGAAATCACTATTTTTTTTCTAAATTTGTTTTAGAAAAATATATTTATTATAATTATATTATAATTAACATTTAACGAATAATGTATGATTATACTAATTTAGAGAAATATTTTTATTATAATTATATAAAATTAATATTTAATACATTATCAACTAATAAAAATGAGGTGTCAATTCCTTATGAATTCATTTTTCCTCCAAAATAAAAGTACTATTCTCTCTTCTAAATTTATTTTAGAAAAATATCTTTATTATAATTATATTACAATATTACAATTAATATTTAATGAATAATGTATAATTATAATAATTTAGAAAAATAAAATAAAGTCCATTAATTTATCTTCCGACTGCACACATGTATAGAATAACTTTAAGAAGGAGTCATGTATAGTAAATACGGTCGATGATTGTAAAACTATATACTAACATTGATATAATATTATTTCAGATATATATTTTGCAGATATCAAAGAAAAGTGTTGAGTTATTTTTTAGTAGATTTAAATTATTTATTGTTTATTAGAGAATTTTGTACATTAAAATTCTCTAATAATTTATTATTTATTTTGAGCTAATTTTGATATGTTCTTACTTGACAGTAAAATAACATATAAAAATTTGTTGGTGGATCTAAGTATTATTAAATTATTTATGGTCACATTGAGTATATATGTTTGATTTATTGAAGAAAGTAGATTACTAAAACCAATTAATAACTATTTTAGAGTTAATATATTTAACACTAGCTTAAGAAAAAATAAATAATACATAACATGTTATATTTTTATTAATCAAATTATTATAATTTAAATTAGTCTTAATAAAATAATTTAAAATTATAATTTCAATCTTATCACGTGCATGGCACGGGTTAATACACTTATTCTATTATATAAAAATAAGATTTTTGCACTTAATAACAGAACTGATGCGGTATGTTCATAAGGTATTTTCTGATTTATTTCATTTAATTCGTTAAAGCAAATCAATTATAATTAATTAATTATATTAATTAATTAATTTAATTAGATATTCAAATCTCACTATTTATTATAATTTATATAAATTTATTAATTATAATTAATTATATCAATTAATTAATTTAGTTAATTATATTAATTATTTAATTTGATTGGAGTAAATATTGAATTATTTAATAAATAATAAATATGATAACGAAATGTATGAATTAATTTAATTAGATTATTTTTTTAATACCATCTATTTATACCAGATCAAATATTTTTTACTCATTCACTTTCTTTTCTCTCTCTTCCCCTCTCTCTCGTGTTTAGGTATAATTTTTTGTAATTTATTGAATTTTTATTTCTTTTATCTTTATTTATACATTTTATTTTTTATATATTTTTTTATTTTTGTTTATTTTAATTGCTTATTATTAGGTGCACATTTTTTTCCTTTTAACTTCTAATTAACAAAAAAATGTGTCATTTTTATGTTATTTTTAAATAATCTTACTATATATATATATATATATTGTTTTTTTTGTGATTCACAATTAATATATACATTGTTCGTGTATGTGGTTTATATGTTAATGTTTTTATTGATTCTCTTTATTTTATTTTTTTGTGTGTCTCTTTGTTGCTCTTTATTTTAGTTATATATATTCATTGATTTCTCTGTATTGATGCTCTTTTTATTTGAAAATTGTGATAATTTAGAGTGTATGTTGTGATCCATGTGATATTCATTAATTTGGTGTATCTTTTTAGATGGTTTATGTTATAATGTGTTTAAGGAGTTGACTTAAAATTATAACATGATATATAAATTTATAATAGGGTAAAGTACTAAATTAGTCCTCTATATTTGGGCGTAATTCTGTTTTGGTTCTTAAGGTTTAAAGTGTCATATTTGAATCCAAAAATATTTCATTTAGCATCAATTTAGTCCCACAATGATGTCAAAGTTAAATAATTAATGGAATGTCTTACATAACAACAGTACAAGAACAAAATTGATAATCTGGAGAATAAATACAAGCTCCAGAGGCACAAAATCAATCGTTGATGCATCAGTACATTTATTTATCATTCTTTTTAGTTCTATAAAAAATATTTTATTTATATTATAAAAAAATAATAAATAAATGTATTGATGCATCCACAGTTGATTTTGTGCCTTTGGAGTTTGTACTTGTTCTCCAGATTATCGATTTTGTTCTTGTGCTGTTATTATGTAGCATATTCCGTTAATTATTTAACTTTAACCTCACTGTGGGACTAAATTGATGCTAAATAAAACTTTTTTGGATTCAAATAGGACACTTTAAACCTTAAAGACTAAAACAAAATTACGCCCAAACATAGAGGACCAATTTAGTACCCTTTATAATATGATTTAAAATATGCTAAAATATTAGGACATTATCATATAGATATTTTTTTATTTGTCCGTTCGATTCAACTATACAGGATGTTGAAAATTATACAATTATATAATTAATTATTTTTTTATATAATTATTGTATTGATCATTTACATTAGTGAGACTATTTTCAATATTAATATTTATAAATATGCTATTATTTATATAATTGATTGAATCGTCTTATTTGTTTAAATTTAATTCTATTGAGTTAATTATTCAAGGTGCTATCACTATTTTTATTTTTAAAAAAATTTTAAAAATTATTTAATAATTCTAATAATATAATAACAATTAAAAAAAGTAAGACGGTATAAAAATGCAATGACGATAAGATTGAAATACCCGTGATAAAATTATGTTGATAATATACACTTGGGTATTACTAACAACTATGTTAGTAATTACTTAAAATAAATAATAAAATAAGTTATAGGGTATTATTTTATTTAAATTATTAATAATTAAAAGAATAAAAGGTCAGTAATTATTTTTAAAATAGACATTAAATTTAATTATTTAAATATCATACAATTTATTATAATTTTTATCAATTAATTAATTGTAATTCAAATTGAATGATTATTTTGTAACGAAATTATTATTTTCTAATCTATTTATAGGCATATTAATTATAATCGTAAATTAAACTATTTTATATTAAATGACTTATATAATGGTCATCTTATTTATTATCATAAATGCTAAATTAAATAAGTCATTATTATTTTTGATTTAGAATTAAATAAGAATAAAATAAGAGATACCATTTTATTTAGTCTTTCGAGTTTAATGGGTGTCACACTCAAATATAAATAACGACTTCCGGATTTTAGTCTCTAACACATCAAAGCCATCTCTGTAACTCTTTTTTCATAAAAGGAATTTTGATTTAACTCTATCAGGGATACATAAGGTTTTCAAAGAACAAAGGAAAGGTTTGAATTTGCACGAATTTTAAATGTTCGAACTTACGGCGTTGCTTCAATTTGTTGTCGTTACGAGAATGACTCTAATCTATATGTGTCTAAGGACTAGAATAGATTAAATATTATTTAAGTAGTTTATTTCTAATATTGATATTTGATTAAATTAGTTTTAGAGAAATTTAAATTGTTGACTCAATTTATAAATTACGACTATTTTTTTGAATGTATTATTTTTACATTTTTTAATATAAAATTTCTTTTTTTTTTTCTGATTTTTAAGTTTATTTTCTTTCTTGGATATATATATATATATCACCTTTTTTTCTCTTTTTATATTTCAGATTAGTAATGTAATTATTAAAAAAAATATATTTAAAAAAAAGAAATATTAAAACATCACTATTTAAAAAAAAAGAAAGATACGTAAAAAAAAGGAAAACAAAATATTAAAACATTACTATTTGAAAAAAACTGTTAATATGCGTATGAATGGAGTCGGAATTGAGGAATATATATAGATATAAAAAATAAAAAATTATTGCATGATTGTAGAATAAAAAATAATCATATATATATAAAACGAAATAATTATAATAAAAAATAATTAATGTATGTGATTTAGATGTTTTTAATAACTCATAACATAGAGTTTAACAAAATATAATTCACATATTTTTTTATTTATGTATATGTATAGAATTATTTATGTATATATATATTAAGAAAAACTACCGTTATATATATATATATATATATATATATATATATATATATATATATATATATATATATAATTTAACAAAATTAATATATAAGGTTATGAAAAGTTCTATCTAAATTTGGCAAGAACAAGACGACTTACATAAAAATAGTTCTCATAAAGGTAAGTTGATTATTTTTCATGATTTTTTCAAGTGATGTTAGGTCTATTTTATAAATATTTTTTTGTTCATATTTTAATGTTTTTAATAAACGATAACATAGAGTTTAATAAAATATAATTCATATATTTTTTTATTTATGTATATATATAGAATTATTTATGTATATGTATATATATTAAGAAAAACTACCGTAATATATATAGAATTATTTAACAAAATTAATATATAAGGTTATGAAAAGTCTCATCCAAATTTGACAAAAATAAGACGACTTACATAAAAATGGTTCTCATGGATGATAAGGTAAGTTGATTATTTTCTATTATTTTTTCAAGTGATGGTAGGTCCAATTTATAAATATTTTTATTTCATATTTTAAGTTTATTTGGTAAGTAAACCCTTTGCACGCGAATCAAAGACAGTACGATTTTATAGATTTATAAATGCTAATAGCCTTTATATTTAATTTGTTTTATAGTGTGGTAATAACCAATATATTTATTGGTGGATTTAACTATTACTATATTATTTATGATCATATTTAGTATATATATCTGATTTATTGAAGAAAGTAGATTATTAAAACCGATTAATAACTATTTTAGAGTTAATCCAATTAACACTAAAAAAAACAAACAATACATAACATGTTACTTTTTTATTAATCAAATTATTATAATTCAAATTAATTTTAAAAAAATAATTTAAAATTATAATTTCAATCTTATCACGTGCATGACACGGGTAATTATACTTGTAGTTAAGTTATATTAGAGAATAATTTAAAAATTTTATTTAATTTTTTAGAGTTTAAATAATTTTGTCGGTAAAAATTCATCTTTCATATATATAACTAAAATTTTCATCTTTCACAGATAAAAATATAGTGTCTCAATTTTTAATAGTTAAAAATAAGTATTTATTCTAATAAAAAGAAAATATTTTAAATAATTAATTTGATTTGATTTTAAATGAATTAAATTGAAGTTTTTTTTTTTTTATTGGGGATGAGGCCAAGGCCCACGAAAAAACAAAAATTATATAGGGATAATTCTAGGGAGTTTGGAGCCCCTCATATCAGCTGCAAGGACATGGACTATAAGAATTAGAGACAACATACAGATAATTCCAACCATCATAGCATAACTATACTAAAATCTACCTATGGTATCATATATGTTATTTAATGTTATTACATTAAATATTAATTTTTAAACTATTAAAAATTTTATCTTCATTAAAATGTTATATATTCGTGGATTCAAACTGTGCGAGTTTCAAAAATATTATATTTTTGTGATGTTTTAAAAATATGAAAATATTTTTTAAAAATATCAAAAAAATAATTTTACTTTTTAATTTTTAAAATATATAAATCGCAAGGTGCGATTTCATTTTTTTTCATCTTTTAAGCTTTTGAAAAAGATTTGCAGAGTGTAATTTCAATTTTTTAAATTTTTCGCTTAAGTAAGTGTCGGGAATTCGAATCCCGTGCATGCAGCAATCTATTGGTCAGCGACAAATCTTTAAATAGAGCTTAATACCGCGACGAATTATTTCTTAACCTGTCGAGTTTGAGGCTACCATGAAAAAAAAAAGCACTATTTTCACCCTGGAAAAAATAGCCATTTTCGCTTACTTTCATACATGGGTTTTATCCATCGACCACCATATCATTTCAGATTTCACTTCACCAACTATGCATCCATACAAAAATTAATTTGTTTTTTTTTTTTTCAACCTGTACTAACTTTGTATTCAATTTGATCTACTAGTAGAAGCGACAATAACATACAAGCAAAGAGAGTAACACCTTAGTAGATAAACGTTATTACGCGCATTCTAATGATAAAATCGATGCATATTTGAAAAATTGTAAGTTTAATATCATCGTAAAAATCGGCTACTATAAACAACAATATACAGTACAAGAGAAATAAGACAAACTGTGTGTCATTGGTCAAATTCTGCTGTTATAAATTCAAGTTGAAGTGGTTGTAATATATGCATTATTATCTTCTTTCTCATAAAAAATATTGCATTGCATGCAAGCTAGGATGTATCACAAGATCACTGGTTTGGTTCCTTTATTGATAGCATCATTATGGCTTAGTTCGACAATTACCATGCTAGATTGTCGTGTCACTAATTTATTCCATCCTCTGAGTAACGAAGATGGAGAAGAAGGAAAGAAATGGGCTGTGCTTGTTGCTGGTTCTAAGGGCTATTTTAATTATAGGCACCAAGCTGATATTTGCCATGCGTACCAAATAATGAAGAATGGAGGCCTTAAAGATGAAAATATCATTGTTTTCATGTATGATGACATCGCTAATAATGAACTAAACCCAAGGCCTGGTGTTATAATCAATCATCCCAATGGTTCAGATGTTTATAAAGGTGTCCCCAAGGTAAACATATATCTCTCTACCAATTTGGTCTTCTAATTCTAATATCACAGAAAAGAAATTAGAATACTTAATTATTTTAAAGAGTAATAATCACAAATCCTTTTTTATAAATATTGATCAATATTTTTTAGTTATAACAATAATCTAGTAGCTTATAAGTCACTAGGAGTTGTATAATGCTATGGAGTTGGGGCTCAAATCTTATTGCCCTTGTCTGTGTGTGCTGTCTGTGTGTGCGTATATGCATGTGTTAAAAAAAAAACTATTAGCTATATTTTTTTTTGTTGAAAATTGATTATTATATGTCTAATCACGGATAAAAAGTTTTAGGACCCAAAAATAAAATAATAAATAATTAAATAAACATGAAATAACTGAATGAAAGTTTTATTTAATTTTGGCACATACAAAATTTTTTTGAGGTAGGGCGGAGATTTCCGCTCTGCCTCCACTAATTTTTGAAATTTATAAATTTACTGGATTATTTTAATAGTTTATTTCTTATATATGTTTTGTAGTCATTTCACACATACATATATACCAAAAACTCTTAATCCTCGCCACTCTCCCTTCTTACCGCATCGTCACATCTCACTGTGCCATCACCCTCACTGCATTGTGTTTTCTATTTGCGGCGTTTTTTTTCATAACTCTGTCGTCGTGTTCATTCTTCTCTCTGTTGCCGTGTCTCCCACCTCGTCCACTATTCTGTCCTCTAGCTCACCGTTGCGTCTCTCCACTGTGTCATTTCGAAAGAAGTTACCATCTTGTTGTTTAGACTTTTTTGTATAAAATCTTGCTGTTTTTGTATAGGATAAATACTTGTAGCTCTATTCATATAAAAACTAATAATTAGTTAGAATTATCAGATAGATAAGGAATGGAGTCCCCATAAAAAATGGAGTCCTGTGGAGAATGGGGATGGAAAACAATATTCTCCCATGACAGAAAACAAAGACGAAAACAAAGAACAAATCTAAAGATGGAGATGGAAGCAGTCCTACCCCCCGTTGACATCCCTTAACATGTTCCCTTATTTTAATAAGTTTAATTAAAAGCTAACTTTCAATTTATCAAAAAGATTCAATATTTTAATATCATGAAATAAATTTATTGACAGTAATAGGACCAACACATATTATAATTAGTATTTACTTAGTAATAATTTATATTCATATTTATAAAAATTTATACATATAAAATAAATATATAATTTATATTTATATTTATCAAAATTTGTAGGCATAAATCAATATAGCTCATACTTATATTTATCAAAATTTACATATATAAATCGAAAAATTTATTTATCGAAGTCTGTTTAATGTTTGTGCTAGTTAATTGCTAGTCAAAATGGCTAAAATCAAATGGCCCAAAAATTTTGTGATTGAATAAATCAAAATTTGTAGGATTATACTGGAAATTACACAACTGCGGAAAACTTATATGCGGTGATTAGCGGTAACCGGAGTGCAATTACAGGGGGCAGTGGTAAGGTGGTGGATAGTGGTCCGAACGACACCATTTTTATTTTCTATGCTGACCATGGTGGACCAGGAATTGTCAGTAAGTAATTACCTTTTAAGCAACTTATTATTTCGAATGGAAAAGAGTTTTTTTGATTTTTTTTCTTAGAAACATTCTTACATCCTTCTCATGAGAAAAGTATACATAGTATTATACAGTGATTGATAGATAAAACTATTCAATTGAGTAAATACAATAATTTGATCAGGTATGCCAGTTGGGGACGATGTTGTGGCCTATGATTTTATAGATGTTTTGAAAAGGAAACATGCTGCTAATGCCTACAAAAAGATGGTCAGTTTTTCTTGAACGCTGACTTAAATTTTACTTGTTGAATTTATTTGACTAGTTAATTTAAATGGAAAAAAGGTAATATACTTGGAAGCATGCGAATCTGGGAGCATGTTCGAAGGGATTCTTCCAGAAAACATAAACATATACGTAACCACCGCTTCCAATGCAAATGAGAGCAGCTGGGGTTGTTACTGCCCTGGAGATCCCACCTATCCTCCTCCTCCTCAGTTTCTAACTTGCCTGGGAGATTCCTATAGCGTTTTATGGATGGAGGACAGGTCTGTATGATAACTAAACCATTTATTTTTCAAAGGAGTGATGCTAGAAGCCACTATTTTTATTTCAAGATCTGTCAATTACTTTAAAGTTAATTACTTTGAGATTTATCTTAAATATTGGGGATAACAATTTTTTTTTTTTTTTACTATAAACACTTCTATTTTAGCATTTGATATTATCTCCGGGCGAGGCATCTGTTTGCTTTAAAATTACTTCATAATCATTCTTATATGATTTGAATTGTTCTGTAGAAGTAATTTCAACCTCTAATAGTACTACATTTGATATTGGCAATCGTTTTTATAGTTTTATTAAATATATAATTTGATCTCTATATTTTTTTAGTTGAATCTTTATACGATTTTTAATTTTGTTATAGGTCTTTTTCATGTCAAAAATATTAAAATTACAGAATATTTTTTTAAAAAAATATATAATAAATTTAATTAGGTTTTTAATTATAGATACTTTTAATTTGTAAAAAAATATTCTATTAATTCTAATATTTTTTAGATTTACAAAAATTTAATTAAAAAATTAAAAATAGTGTAGAGATCCAATTAAAAAAATTTAAATATCCAATTATAAATTTGATAAAAAATTATAAAGACCAACCAAATAATTAAATTTATTCTGATCCAATAAACTTTTGTACTCAAGTTTTTCAATTTTTCTTATCTACAGATGATTTTATCCACCATTATTCTTCAAGTGCTTATGATAACTGATAAGTTAATTAATTTCAAAATTTTATTTGTACTTAACAAATAATAATAACTTTTGGGAAAGTAATATGTTGTACAAAAAGATTTTAAAATGTTTTAACCCTTAGATTCAAATGAAATACGTCTACATGTTCAGGTGGTTAGAAATAAATTCTTCATACAAAAGGGACAAAAATTAGAGATCAGAGGTTGCTAGTTGCTTTGAAAAAAAAAATATATATATATATATAACACTACAAAACTTTAATTTTCTTAAAATTATATTAGTTTTGTCTTGATAGTATAGATTGTAATACAAAAAATTTATAAAATTAAACTATTTTTATAAAAAAATTATAAAAAATAAAGTCTGGGTTGACTAAAAAGATAAAGGGTTTTGTAAATAAAAAAAATTTAAATAATAAATTTTTAGTTATTATTTTTATGTGAAAGAATTTAATTTTTTATTAATAATTAATTTTAACATTTATAATGTAAAATTTAAAATAATTTAATATGTATATTTTTACATTTGATTAGGTGTTAAGTTTATTGTACAAATAAAAATAATTAATTGTCATGCTTGTTATTTAAAAATAATATTTTTTCTCTTTATCTATATAAAAATATAATTAGATATTAGTATAAAAAAATTTATATTGATGGTTATAAAATTAATTCAAAATCAATTTTTTTAAACATTGAATCTTGATTCTAATTATTGATCACAACATTAATATTCTGTCCAAATTATATGAAATAAATATTTTGAAGGAAGAAAAGTAAAAATATAGATTAAAAAGATCAATAATAAAAATGTAAAATGCAATAAAAAACTAAAAAAGTATAATAATAATAATAATAATAATAATAATAATAATAATAATAATAATAATAATAATAATAATAATATTTTTATGTGAAATATTACAGGATCATTTTTTAATGATATTTAATTATAAATTTAATACATGTCTTATAATTTTATGAATTTATTTAAATTATATTCTTTTATTAATTTTATATTTTTTAGAACAAAAAGGTAGAGAAAAATAGAGATTGAAAGAGAAAAGAGAGAAAGATAAAGAAAAAGGAGAGAGGAAATTTGTTAATTTTAAAAGAAAAATTTTATTTTAATTATAATGAAAGAATATCTTGTGACACATTTTAGTTTGTCAAATTAGTAATATAAATTATAAATTATATATAGAATAAGAAGATGAGAGAGATAAATAAGAGGATGTAAAAAGAAAATTTATTAATTTCGAAAAAAATATTTTTTTAATTTTAATGAGCGTCATGTGATACATTTTGGTTGTTAAATTAGTAATATAATATAGTTATATTTTAATTTTAGTTGTAATTAGAGAATGTTATATCGTACATTTTAGTTGTTAAATTTGTAATTAGTTATTGATAATAATATATAAAAGAGATAGAGTGAGTGAAGGAATGAGAGAGATAGAGAAAGGGAGATAGAAAAAAAGAGATGACTTTTTAATTTAAAAAAATTAATTTTAATTATAATAAAAAAATAATATGTGATATATTTTAATTATAAAATTAGTAATATATATATTTTTAACCCTAAATTATGGAGTCTAAAAAAATTATTGTTTGTTATTGTTGTTATTAATTATTATGCAACTCCTGTAAAACTTTTGTGATGTTTTAATTGTACTGTTGGATTTTGATTTATCCTTAATGACAATATTAAAAGAGATAGACTGAGTCTGTGTAGATTTTTACTCTCTCTTCTGGGTTAAGTGGCAAACTAACATCCGAAAAACAATCTATTAACTTTTTTCTATATTTGAATTACCTTTCGGGCAGCGACGAAAGCGATAGGACCAAAGAAACTTTACAACAACAATATGAAACCGTAAGTAATCAATTTACGTGTGTGTGTATTTATATATATATAAGTAAAGGTTTTCTCAATTGATTGAAGTATGAATCACTATATGATTATAATTATATAGTTAATATATAGCTGGCACTATAGTAAAAAAAAAATTGGTCATAAATGAATATTTTGGTGATTGATGCATAGGTTCGTGAGAAAACATTATCTTGGGCAGGAAAAGGTTCTCATGTGATGCAATATGGAAACAAGAACTTCACAAATGATTATCTAGTTACCTATATTGGTGCCACCGGCGTGAGTGAGACTTCAAATGCATATTCCTCTTCTATCCCAACACTACTTGTCAACCAACGAGATGCACTTTTACTCTATCTTACCCACAAGGTCATCATTTCTTATATATGTTTTCTACTTATTATTTATTATATGGCAACAAATTTTTTATTACAACATACATATTTTTCATCATTTCTTTAACAAAATAATTTTACCTTGAAAACAAACGGAAATTATTCAAGCGGAAGATTTTCAGCCCTCTTATAAAATTCAGCTTTGTGATCAAATAAAATTTCAAGTGTTGTACAAAAAATTTAAATTTAAAATCAACTTTGAAATATTTTTAAAATCTCTAATTATATCTCAATTATTAAAGATATAATTATTTATATACAATCTTCTATTAATTTGAATTTCTGAAAAGAAGTAGTTTCATTACTTAATATAAAAAAATTTTGGAGATCAGTAATTTTAGTATTTTTGGCCAAATATGTAGTTAGCATAAATACTAAATTATTTTTAATAAAAATTTATTAATTTATGTGTATAAATTCTGTAAACTATATTGACTTATGTATATTAATTCTGATAAATATATGTGCAAATTATATATTTTTTGTGTGTATGTAAATATATATGTAAATTATTACAAGTCAAGGGCTGGATCAAAATAATAATATTTGCTAATCATATAGTATTACTGAATTAATATTAAAACTTTTATAATTAAAAGGACAAGAATTTCATGCTTATTATCTAAAAAAATTTAACATAAAATAAATTAAAAAGAAATGTTTCTTTGTGATTTCAGTTGGAAAATGCTCCGGATGGATCTAGTGAGAAGGTGGAAGCTCAAAAAATGTTAGTAAATGAAATAGCTGAGAGAGAGCATGTAGACAATGTTGTGAAGAAGATTGGAGATCTCTTGTTTGGTGAAGATAATAGTGCAACGTTGATGGCAAGTTTTCGTCCATCAGGCCAACCTCTTGTAGATGATTGGGACTGTTTTAAGAATTATGTAAGTCAAAAACTAAAATAAAATTATATATAACGTAATCTAATAAAATTAATTATTTCGTCACTATTAAATCTGTTGCTTTCCACCAATCACACATATTCATATAATTGTGCTTTGCTTCCATATCTTGCAGATAAAAATTTATGAAAGGTATTGCGGTACCTTGTCAACATATGGAAAGAAATACACAAGAGTTTTTGCTAACATGTGCAATGCTGGTATTTCCGAAGATAAAATGGTTGCAGCTTCTTCTCAAGCTTGTCCCTAGCTAGGAGAACCATGGTTTCTTAATTTCACCCTCTTGTTATTAATAATGTAATAATAATGAATAAGTTAATAAAGGCCACGCAATGTAAGAAGAGTATAGATATATTTTTATTTTTTTAAATAAAAGAGAGAAAAAAAAAACAAAAAAGGTAGCCAAATTAATTGGCTGGTTTTATATTAAGCTAATAAGATGATGAAGCTCATTCTAAGACTGAAATTATTTTATCGGTAATGTTAGAGAAACGAAAAATAATTAATCTAAACAATTAAAATTTATTTTATTTAGTATTTATCTGTAAAGTGCATTAAGTAAAACTAAAAATAATAAATTTTGATCATTTTTTGTTAATAATTTTTAGAATAAACTATTGAAATGGTACTCGAAAATTCATAGTACTGACAAAACAAATTTCAAATGATGATAATGATAAATAAGTTTTCGAAAAATTTAAAAACATGACAAAAGAGTTAAATATTAAATATATATTCTAAAAATAATTTTAGAAATTAAATTTTGATATAAATTTTTGCGATTATTATTAAAAAAATATTTTTATCTTTAAAATTTAATCATTTTTTCTCAAGTAATTTTTGTTTTTAAATTTTTTCTATTGTGAATAATCACATTGTTTGAAAAATAAAAAGAAAAATTTAGAGATCATATTTTATTTCAAATTTTTTGTACACCTTTTAAATATTTATTTAACTATTGTCACAAAAATTTAGATCTAATGGATAACCCATATACTAAATATAAAAGTTTGCTTATTACTTATAAAAAATATAATATTTATTGATTTTTAATTTGTTGTATTTTCAAATCATTTAGTAGTTAATCCTATTCTTTTATTACCAAACATTTCTGTTATTTTATACGGTGCTCTCCAAGATAGCTATTCTGGCCATATAATGCACTACAAGAAATTTAGCTCTTTGCAGCAGAATTTTATGTCATTTTGTAGAGGTTTATAACAGCTACAAAACAGCTTTTGGGGTTTCTAAAATTCCTAAAATTTGAAGTGCCACGAGCATTTTTATGGAGGTTTTTTTAAACCCCATAATTTATTCAGTGGAGGTTTTATGTGTGTTTAGTGAGGTTTTATATTGATCTTTTGTAATAGTTTTAAATTATTTTTGTGGCAGTTTAAAACTCCCACAAATTAATTTTCTAGTTTAACAAAGTATTAGCTATTTTGTAGGATTTTTAAACTTCTACAAACCTTTTGATTATTTATTTATTTTTAACTTTAAAACATTCATTAATTCCATCTCATTTACACTCTACTCAAATTAAAAATTTATTTTTTAATATTATAATTTAAAAACTAAATCTTTTATAGCACAATAATTTCTCAATAACACCAAAACAACAATAATTCCTCAATATAAGACAATGTAACTATATATATATATATATATAATTTCTCAATGTTAATAGTTCCAAATATAATTGCATATGGTATAGTTCTACATAACTATTACTATTTTTCTTTAAACAAAACAACAACTTTAATGTTTTAATATCATTTAATTACATAAAAGTCTCAAATATTTGTCTTCTTATATTTGTTGCTAGCACCAATGATCTCCTAGCAACAAATCTTGTTTGCACTAAATCTGCAACAACCTCATGATGATTGCTCTGAATCTAAAAGTAACCAAATTATGACTATAAAACTGCTACATGATGAGAAATGCTTTGCAGTTGTGAATATTTAGAAGTAAAACAGCCAATAAAGCCCAAAAAAGCACCGCATTCGCATAGAATGTTAATTGTATAAGTCTATAAGTACAAGTACGTGTAACTATATATTTGCAAAAGGTCAGTTATAGTGTACAGATATAGAGATAAAGATATCTGCCCTTCTTGATTGTAATGATGACACGTGAAACTATGCTGTGCGCGAGGAAGCAGCTTGCAGAGCTTGCTGCAGGTTGTCTAACAACTTGTAATTGATGCATGCACAGCTGAGGTGAGCACCCTGAGAAGGTGTAACGGGTTCTTATGTTTGGGCTCCATTTTTACAAGTAGTGAACGGCCATTTAGATTGAAATCAATGGGCCATTGAGCAAACATGAGTGGATATAAAAAAAATCTACGGTAGTTTTAAAACCGCAGCAAATTTATGTGGATTTTTTAAAAAAATTGCGACGGTTTTGAACCACCGCAATTTCATGCACGAGCTTAAAAAAAACTGACCAACTACAATAGTTTATACCATTTTTGTTTACTATAACCTATTTTCTTTACATTATATTTATTAAAATTTAGATATTAACATAAAAAAATACTAAATAAACAATATCATAATTAACAAAGTGTAAGGTTAATCAATTTGAGAAGTGAAATAGCATAGATAATTTTTAAGTAGAAAATCATTGTTAACAGATGAGCATCAACCAATTGCATGAGATGTTTTTACAAGCAAGTAATTAACTAGACAAAAAGTTACAAATGAAAATGTTGAGCCTTATCTTGCTACTACACTCTACACAGTGAAGGATACAAAGAACTATATATTAAAACCCAAAAAAACGTGTTCATGTGATTCTGAATTGTGAAAAAAAGAGAAACAAAATGGTGAAATGGAACTTGAAGGAAAAGAAAAACAAATGCATAAACATCAAATAATAAATCACATATCCTGTGACTATGGGATCTCTCTATCCTTCGCCAATAGTCCAACTAATTTTTAATTAGAGATTAAATTAAATACATTATTAGGTAAAAATCAATAACTAAACTGTTAAGTGATAATCATCACAAATTATCAAAAGACTGAAATTGGCATCCAAATTAAAAAGAAAAAATTAGAGACCCAAGGAGTGAAGAACAAACCAAATAAAAAGAGATGATTGAACAGATCAGTAATAGTGAGCAAGAAAGACCCACAAATTGAAAGTGCAGGGCGACGCGACAGCACCGATGCGTCGTTGGTGGATTGGATTTCACTTTACCGTCTTTTGTTCTGTGTTCTTCGCAAGAACAAAATAAAACAAAAGAGTAAATTGAAACTAACTAAAAAAGGAAAAGGTATGGATTTGGAACCAAATAATAAAGAAAAAAATTTGAACCAAGTTAAATAAAGACATAATCTCAACCAAGTGGCACATGAGTAGCAAGCAGATCTGGGATAGAAGCATCATTTGGAATGGGTAAGGAGGCACTCCTCCTCTTATAAAAACATAAAAACCTAGCCAAAAAAAAGAAAAAATAAACGAAATACCAAATAAATAAATAAATAAATAAATAAAGGAAGAAGGAGAAGACCTTGGGATAGGCAGTGGTGGAGTTGATGGAGGTTGGAAGCGACGCTGGCAGGATGCTCACTAACAGCTTAGAGGAGACGGCGAGCGGACCTGGCAGATTAGAGGAAGCAGAGGACCAAGGTGTATAGAGAACAACGCTGAGAAATCTCGAGACTGCAGCAAAGACGGGGAGAGAGAGAGAGAGAGAGAGAGAGAGAGAGAGAGAGAGAGAGAGAACTCTGGTAATTGTTAGGGTAAACACAATGACATTGAGGTTTAAGAATAGAAGGAGCGAAGCTACGAGAAAAATAAAATGTATTGCAGCTTTTTCCAAAACGGCTGCGTTAACCACTACTAAATTAGTAGATAGCGGCTGATTTAGAAACCGCCTCTAAAATGGAATTGCCATTTGCCACCTGTCTTGTAGTGGCACTACAAGGAATTTAACTCTTTGTGGCAGATTTTTATATCAATTTGTGGAGGTTTATAACCCCCACCAAATAGTTTTTGGGAGTTTCTAAAACCCCCAAAATAAATTTGAGGTGCCACGAGCACTTTGTGGAGATTTTTTGAAACCCCATAATTTATTCAGTGGAGGTTTTGTGTGTGTTTAATGGGGATTTTATATTAGTCTTTTGTAACAGTTTTAAATCACTTTTGTGGCAGTTTAAAATCCCCACAAATTAATTTTCTAGTTTAACAAAGTATTAGCTATTTTGTAGGATTTTTAAACTTCCATAAACCTTTTGATTTAGTTATCTTTAACTTCAAAACATTCATTAATTCCATCTCATTTACACTCTACTCGAATTAAAAATTTATTTTTTAATATTACAATTTAAAAATTAAATCTTTTATAGCACAATAATTTTTCAATAACACCAAAACAACAATAATTCCTCAATATAAGACAATGTAACTCTATATATATAAAATTTCTCAATGTCAATAGTTCCAAACATAATTACATATGGTATAGTTCTACATAACTATTACTGTTTTTCTTTAAACAAAACAACAACTTTAATGTTTTAATATCATTTAACTACATAAAAGTCTCAAATATTTGTCCTCTTGATGTCCGTTGCTAGCACCAATAATCTCCTAGCAACAAATCTTGTCTGCACTTAATCTGCAACAACCTCATGATGGTTGCTTTGAATCTGAAAGCAACGAAATTATGGCTATAAAATTGCTACATGATGAGTAATGCTTTACAGTTGTGAATATTTAGAAGTAAAAGTGCCAATAAGACTAAAAAAAGTACCACATATGCATAGAATGTTAAGTGTATAAACCTATAAGTACAAGTACATGTAACTATATATTTGCAAAAGTTCACTTGGGAGAAAGCAATAGTGGCATCTCTTGAGGAGGTTTATACCAAAAGAGGCTAAAGAGAGACAATTAAATAAATTAGAGAGAGTTCAATCAACGAAGGAGATTTTATTTTTTGATGACATTTTGCAGTGACACATACAAAAATTAACATGGATTCAGAAAAGCTTGAGCAGTAAGGGTACATACCTTCGTTATTGTTGGGGAATTCCTCCTAGAAGGGTGAATAATAAATCACCTACTTAGTTTCTGCTGCAGAAAATGTATGAAACAGATTAGCTTAAGCAGAATCTATATTGAATGTTAATATCGAAAATGTATCCTTTGGATATCAAAATCAACTCAAAGTGAAGAAAATTTATCAATTTACATGCTAAAGACTCATTCGCTCCTACTTCTAGTGACGTGGATACTCTAGCCTAATCTTCTGCAGAAAATGGTTTTCTGTACTTCTGTTGCTCACTTGGTGAGGCAATAGCAAGTGATTTCTGGTTTGATAAGACATCTGTTAAATAAAAGATTATTTGGCAAAGCAAGTCCTTGAAGAAAGCAATAACAAAAGATGACACCTATCTATGAGACACTAATAAACTAACATAACTTAAAACTTCTTGTAATTGATTGCTTTCTCAACAAAACAATAAGCAGTTTTAAACAAATTGTCCTATCTGAGTACAGGTATCGGTTAACTAACTCACCGGTGCTAGGATCAGGTAAAATTTTTCTCTTTCATCTACAAACTTCAATGAATTTTTTTAAACGTTTGCCCTTTGGCATGATTACATATCAACAAACACTAAACTGTTAAACATACAAAATAATTAGACATTATACTAATAATTAAACATAAAACTGTCAAGCACATAATAAATAAAAAGCTTAAAATGTTACCTTTGATAAAGAGTTTATATAACATGACAGTGTTAGAAACATGCGTCTTTTGAAGTTTTGAATTACATGGTGACCTTAAAATTTGATTTATAAGTTATGAGACTATCTCTTAACAGTTAAGTGGTTATGTACAATGGATTCGTTCATTCCCATTCTGCTGAGGTCATCAATAAGCCTTCTTTCTGTTATGTGGTTTCCAATCCCAATTCTTCTCTTTATCTGAGTTTCTGCTTGCTGCTCATTTGTGCAGACATAACCCGTCAGGATATGAAGCTAGATTAAGGGAGAGAAAAATTATTAAACACAAGCCAAACCTTTATTTCATTTTCCATTTCTGGTGTAAGTCTGATTTGTTGGTGTATTCCAGACCAAACAGCATCCATTGTAGACACGGTAAAAAGCCTTATTGCATCTTTCACACGCTCCTCAATAGAACATGAGATCTGATGAAGGAGAAATTGAGTTAGACTGTCTAAGATGCAGGTACTATATCAAAAGAATAAACTGAAGGAGAAATACAAAGAATGATTAGACTTAGCCAATATATTTAGTTTCTTATACGACATAGCATATTGAGAGGATCAGTGGAATCATGTAATTTGGATTATCTTCCAACTCAAATACAAGAATTTAATTAAAAATTTTATAAAATTATAAAAACTAATATAGTAATTAAACATTTTATTTATTGTAGGAACATAAAAGAAAAGAGAACTAATAGAGAGTGCAGTGGGCTCAACTGATGTAACAGCTAGCAAGGTAAGTGGGGAGGGTGTGTGCTGATAATATACACACATACTAGAAAGAAATCATCATTTGATTTCGTTCAGTTCCTCTGTTTTTATCCCCCCCATTCTCCTCATATTTCTCCCATTTTATCTTCTCTATTTTCCTATTTCTACTCTATTCTACGGCCACTATTCTATATTATTATGATTGGTACTAAGTTCTTACAAAGGATTAACTAATGTTTTACCTAAATCGAAGCAGATGTTGCGAACCGGCAAGTAAAGTATATGAAAAATGATGGCAATACGTACAGTTTCATTTTAGCAAATGTCTCATTCAACCTAAAAATATCTTCTAGCTACCTTACTATAATTGGTATAGTAGCTTCTCCAGTTTCATTGGCTTGTTGCCTCATATCCTGTATTTTATTGCAAAAAAAAAAATCAAATCAAAATTGACATAGTATGGACAAGGCAATATATAAAAATTAACATTATTGTAATGACTGATAACTGGTAAAAACTAAAAGAGATATCAATTTTTTTTCT